>NW_006787395.1:131645-144773 GCF_000442215.2 Lipotes vexillifer
GTGTGGAGACCTTTCCTCCTTCACAGCTCCCTCCCACTGGTGCAGGTGCCGTCCCTATTCTATTGTCTCTGTTTTTAATTAATTTTTTCTTTTGCCCTACCCAGGTACGTGGGGAGTTTCTTGCCTTTTGGGAGGTCTGAGGTCTTCTGCCAGCATTCAGTAGGTGTTCTGTAGGAGTTGTTCCACATGTAGATGTATTTCTGGTGTATTTGTGGGGAGGAAGGTGATCTCCGAGTCTTACTCCTCCGCCATCTTTCCACCGCCCCCCCATAGTCAATCTTAACATGTAGAATTATATCCTGTGAGACTGAAAATGACTTTTTTATTTAAGACAACATTGTATTGTGTGTTTTTCCAACTCAAGCAACAATTTCAAATGGATGCAAATGTTTTGTAGTCAGTTCGCTTGCGAGCAGAATTCTCAGAAAATGTCAATGCTGATGAATCATTATGAACAATAACAATTATGGTACTTTTGCATTAATAGTTTTTAGGAATCGTATTAATTCAACTGGAAATCCTTTGTTCATGAAAACAAAAATTTCTTTTGATGGACCAGCATTTGGCCTGCAAATAATTCTCTGTTGGCCCCAGCAAAAGATGTGATGTGTTGAAAGTTCCCTGATGTTTGTAGTGTCAAGAAACAAGTTATTTTGCTTCTTTGATTTCAGAATACAATGAAAATTACTTATCTGATCTCCTGTGAATTATTGCACATAACATTTTTGCATTGTACTGGCTTCAGGAGTTTCTGTTAATATAGATGTCAGAAAGCTGGCACAGTCAAGGTAGCCCCACGGGAGAAGTTCTGCTGCCCAGAAAGAAAGGGGAAAATAAAAGAGGCTTGATTTCCTTTAAAATAAAAAAAAAAACAAAAAACAGGTGCATGACAACAAATGAATTGCATCCTTTTGTATTTCTTCCAAGGATGCATATGTGAAAATTCTGCTGATTTCCAATAATTTTAGCACACAAAGCTTCCTCAAAACTTCCAGAGAGCACAGGCAAGTTCTGAAGGCAGGTGAGGCAATAATCATGATTCTCCTTCAGGGAACTGCTTCTTCCTCTGTGCTACCTACACCTCACCAAAATCTTATTTGGAAATTACAGTTGAGTTCACTCTGAGTTTCTGACATTAAGTGAACCTTACATCACAAACAACCCTCCTTTTTTTAAGAATCACAACCGCTACCAAAAGAGAAATTGGGAAATTTTGAGGGTAGGGGACTGGATACTAAATAAAAGAATATGGATTCTGCTGTTGTAAGAAAATTGCTATGATTTCTTTTCTTACCCAGATGCTCAGGGAGAGAGAGTCCTATTTGCTTCCCCTTTATATAATCTGAAGGCAGAGTTGGGTTACCTTACTTTGATGTGTGCCCTATGATCAAAAGTGGAAGTTAATGATGAAGAGTCTCAGAATCTCAATCTCAGAAGAATTGCAGAAAAAGCATAACTGTGGGGCAGACAGGTGTAAACTTGCCCATCCTGGACACATGGCAGGAACAAAGGAGGGTGTGCATAGGCACTAGATGCAGGGTTCATGTGCAAATACTTAAGGTCCCTTCTCCCTCCCAAGGTGGTGGCTTGATTTAAAATCATGTAAGGGGCTTCCCTGGTGGTGCAGTGGTTGAGAGTCCGCCTGCCGATGCAGGGGACACGGGTTCGTGCCCCGGTCCGGGAGGATCCCACATGCCGTGGAGCGGCTGGGCCCGTGAGCCATGGCCACGCCTCCGGAGCAGGTGCTCTGCGATAGGAGAGGCCACAACGGTGAGAGGCCCGCATACCGCAAAAAAAAAAAAAAAAAAAAATCATGTAAGGACTTTTTAATCCCAGTGTCTTGCACAATATCTCTCAATTTCTTCTTGAAAGATCAGCCCTTCTTCCCTTCTCTCTCTCTCTCCCTTTAACAGCTATCTCATGGATATTTTACTAGGAAATCTCCCTCCACCTAATTTACAATGTTGGTACTATCTGGTGAATGAAAGCACCATTAGTACTTCTGTTTTTCAAGGCAAAATATTATTTAGGTACATGTTAGCCTTATTTTTTTAACTTTTTACTTCATATTGGAGTATAGTTGATTAACAATGCTGTGTTAGTTTCAGGTGTACAGCAAAGTGATTCAGTTATACGTATACATGTACCTATTCTTTCTCAAATTATTTTCCCATTTAGGTTGTTATATAATATTGAGCAGAGTTCCCTGTGCTGTCAAGTAGGTCCTTGTTGGTTATCCATACTTCTCTTTTCATCTTTGAGCAGGAATCAGGTTCACTGTATTAAAGTTGAGGGATCGTAGCCTATCAGGCAAGCTTTATGCTACTGCAGAGGACAATTTTGAATATGGTCACAGAAGTCTCTTGTGGGGAGATAGAGCCACAGAAGTGGGGGTCTCAGGGCTGCCAGCCAGTTTCCCAGAGCCTGGAGTGTGAGGAGGAAGAGCACAGAGGCAGAGGAGTTGGCCAAGGCAGAAGACGGCCCAGAAAATGTGCCTTAAATAGTTTTTTCAGTACAGTGTAGAAGAAAGAAGGAAACAAAGGAGAGAGAAATGACACCATGCCGAAGTATCACTAACACTTGTAAAGTGCTGAAGAACAACCAGGATAACTACAGAATGTTGGCTTTAGTCTTGGAAAATGAAAAATACAAAGTGAGAGAAGCACAAGGTATCCAGTTACAGATGAGAAAATAATGTCACCACCTCACATGTTATCTATGTGCGTTAAAAGTAAAACTTACTTCACAGCAGACAGTATAAACTGCTCAGACCTGGGACATAGTGAATCCCTCTGGAACGGACTCCAGCATGGATAACATCTCCAGGGATGTATTGTGAAGGATTTGTTAGTTCCTCTTCAGGAAGCTGGCCTTCCAGAACAAGAAGAATTATTCCAAATAGAAAAGCAAGTATCTGTTACTTATCAAGAAAGATTTGAATTTGATTTTGCATCTTCTAGTTAAGGTGAAGGTAAGTCTACTAATAATGTCCTCCCTAGAACTGGATTGGTCCACCTCACTTTAAAGAAAGGTTTTATCAACCTCTGTAAGTGTGCTTCATTGGGTGTCTTCAAAACCAATCTTTTGGCTGGAGAGACTTTTGAATTTGAAAACAAATTATATTTTCAGATCTGCTAGTAAATTTACATGCCTGAAAATGTAGGACATAATATTTGTCAGTGGAACAAGGACCAAAGCTAATGGTTCCAGGAAACATTGCTAAAACAAGTCAATTTAGAGTCTAAGTCTGAACAAACTAAAATTAGCATAGAGATGCACAAGGAAGAAAAAGAGGAGAGGAAAGCTAACAGAACAAGGAAATTGAACTCTACTTCAAGACATTAAGAGGGCAAAAGTGAAACTTTAAAAAGAAAAAAAAACATTATTTCCAGAAAAATTGGATGGAAGTGTCAGTACAAGCAATGCTCACAATTTTAATTTAACAGTGAAGGTTCATCCTACGCTTTTAAGGCAAAGTAAAATGAGCGAGAGTCCTAAAAGAGGAGAAAGCAAATGAGTCTGAAATGAGCATCTGTGAATCAAGTAGCCAAGGAGTCTGGGAAGTGATTCTGATGGCCTCTATTTGCCTTCTAAAATGCCTACTTGCATCACCTGTGTGCAAGCTCACCCTCAAATCATATAGGAGCCCAAAAACCAGGCCTTGATCTAAACTAGCACTAAGATGTACCCATGAAAAGAGATGCAAGATTCAAAGCCAACATAACTCTTGCAAGCACACCACCCAACACTCACCAGTCACCTCGGCTTAGCCTGAAGGCTCTCACCAGTGTCTCCTTATCTCCTGTAGTGAAAATCAGAAAAAAAAACCAGAAAACTGGTTTTTCTCCAAAAAAAAAGAAAGAATAAAGAAAGCTGAGCAGTGTCTTGGTCTAAGAATAAGTGCACAGTGTGAAGTATAAGGAAGACACACTAGCATCAAAACAGGGATGGGTGTAGTCTACGGATCTGTGTTTTATGAATTCTATTTTCAAGCAGAAAGAAAAAGATTGCAAACACAGTTCTTAAAAAAAAGAAAAGTAAATACAGTGACGCTTTTGTTGTGTGTCATTGAAATACATCCTACATACTCCTCATTTCTCAAAGAGAGGTTCTGTAACAAAACACAAGTGGGTCATACCATTGACACAGAGCTGTCTGTGCAGGATGCTTCAGAGCATAAACATTTCTTCAAAACTATACTTCATATATATTTTTTAAACCTTTAATAAATGTAGGCTTATTTTTCTTTTGAATGTATATAACTTATTCAATCATTGTAATAGTTTAAATTTCTTATAATACCTTGAACCCTTAATTTGAGTTGAAGTGTGTCATATATTATTGTTTTGGAAAGGAACAATGGTTATTAAAATGAAGATGTTTTAATTATAAAGTTTTGGCATACTTATATTTCCCTTACTTGGGGGACATGAGAGTGAATGATATTTGAAGACAAGTTGAGGATCACTTAAAACTCTTTACCGTAACAGTTGTGTAAAGTAACTCCTTGACATTCACATCCTCCTAGTTGTGTGTGGACCCCTCAAACCACTGCTACATTTCATTTCTCAGACGAAATGTGTATGAGATTGTATTAGCTGTCTCAGGCTGCTGTAACAAAATATCACAGACTGGGGACCTTAAACAACAGAAATTCATTCATTTTTCACAGTTCTTGAGGCTGGAACCAAAAATCAACTTTCTGGCTGATTTGGTGGGTGACAGTGGCTATCTGTTTGTTCATTCTGTCCTCACATGCCTTTCCTCGGTGTGAGTGCTAACAGAGGGGGAGGGGGTCACTATCTGGTGTCTCTTCCTAACAGGATACTAATTCCATTGGATCAGGGGTCCACCTTCCTTATATGAAGGCACACTTTCTTATACCAAATACAGACACACTTGGATTCAGGGCTTCAACATATGAGTGGGGCAGGGGCAAACATCCAGTCCATAACAGAGATCATGCTGTGAATGAAAAATGTCTCTGCCACATCAGTACAAAAAAGATGTTGCAGCATCAAGCTATCACTTTAGAGCCTACCGAAAGGTGAGACCTGAGGGAACTCAGGATGGAAACAGGATGCCCCACATCAACCATCAGCCACTGAAGCCATGCCCTGACTTGTACCCTGAGGGGACTCAGGATGAGAAAGCACAGGACACTGGCCTCAGATGGCTGAGGTGCACATCAATGAGGTGATTTCAGTGAGCCCAGATTCTTGCATCTTCCCATACATATAAAAGCACTAAATTCTTTAACTTGAGATGTCTGGTTTTCTTTAATTAACAGTAATCTTTTGATGTTCCAAATACCTGGCCTTTGTTGCAAAAACTCCTCTATATCCTGGCTCCCCCCTTACCACTTTGGAGGAGTCCCTCAGAATTATCTGAGATGCTATGTCCCGGGCTTAAGTCCTCAGTTTTGTCCCCTGAATAAAACATAACTCTCAACTTTTAAGCTGTGCACTTTTTCTCAGTCGACAGTAATCAGCAAATGAGCTCAGGTTCAGGAATTAGTAAAAGGCTAGCTCTGAACTCCAGGATCTAAGTATCCATTGTTCAAAGTGACCCCTTAGCAAAAACCACAAATTACTGTATCACAGACTTTCAGGATAGGTCCCTTATTTAGTCAATAATTTCAAATGTTACATGTATGAATGCCAAGGGCTTTTGGATTTGCTTTATATCAAGTTTTCGACCAACCAGGGAGAGGGAATTCATTTAGTTTAGAAAATTTAAAGCCTTCATTTGTATATATCTTTTAAACTTTAAAGCAACTGTGCTTTATCAATTTTTAAAGTGCAGTACAGTTTTGCAGGAGATAAAGAAGAACCCAGAGGTCATGATACACCGTGTGAACAAGCTTCCCCCTCCTGCCTGGAGCCCCCATTCTGAGCTCTGGTCCTAGCCCCACTGCTTCACATCTGATTCTGCCTCTTCTTCTGGCTAACCTGGACTTAAATACCCTCCCTTCAACCTCCTGGTAAGCTTTTGCTGTTGTTCTTAGGTTATGTGATAAATAAACACAGGCTCATCTAAAGAATTAAATAATTGTTATGTTGGTATAAAAAGCAGAACTTGGGGAGCCCTCTCTGGCTCCATTCGAAATGCAGGGGTTGCTTCAGCTGGTGCTATGGAGAAATTATACACACGCTTCATCTTGTTTCTTGGGGCTCATTTTATATGTATGTGTGTGTGTGGTGTGTAGGTGTGTGTGTATGTGTGAGTGTGTGTGGTGTGTAGGTGTATGTGTGTGTGAGTGTGTTTGTGTACACAGAGTGGAAGAGAGAGGGGACAACAGGAGAAAGGTGGAGAGTTGCAGTACCTTTTTTTGTTGTTATTGCTGTTCAACATCACATCTTGGCAATGTACCCCAGACAATACCTAAAGGTCTGTGTCATCTCATCACAGGTGCATAATATTCCCTGGTGTGTACTCTCTCTATTTTCCTGATCCACCCTGGTGAATAGTTTGTTGCTTATTTATTTCTATTATAAGTAATCTTACAAGTAAACTTGTAAATAAACAGTTGTGCCCTCATTTGAATTTCTCTAAAATCGACTCATTTTTTTAATAGATCTTTATTGGAGTATCATTACTTTACAAAATTGTGTTAGTTTCTGCTGTATAACAAAGTGAATCAGCCATATGCATACATGTATCCCCATATCCCTGCCCCCTTGAGTCTCCCTCCCACCCTCCCTATCCCACCCCTCTAGATGGTCACAAAGCACCGAGGTGATCTCCCTGTGCAATGCAGCTGCTTCCCACTAGATATCTATTTTACATTTGGTAGTGTATATATGCCCGTGACACTCTCTCACTTTGTCCCAGCTTACCCTTCCCCCTCCCTGTGTCTTCAAGTCCATTCTCTATGTCTAAGTCTTTATTCCTGCCTGTCGCTAGGTTCATCAGTACCTTTTTTTTCTTTTAGATTCCATATATGTGCGTTAGCATACGGTATTTGTTTTTCTCTTTCTGACTTACTTCATTCCAACACTGCTTTCTGATTAAACACACCCCTCACCACAGTGGGAGGACACAGTCCATCCAGGTCTCCCAGCACCTCATGTTACTACCCTCCCCGACCTTGCTGACGTGCCTATGAAGTGGGGTTCCCTCTGCACCCATCCTATCTTCCACTCCCCTCTGAGGTGGCACCTTGCATTATTTGGTGGACATGAAGATTCTAGTTATCATTTTGGCTCACTTACTGTTATGTTGCTTTTCTCTTCCCTTGGTTTCTAGAAGGACTTGCTTTCCATTTAGTTATGACCCTCTGCTCTACCATTCCACTCACTTATCAAGAGACAAAAACTGGGTCTTGGTTGCTGTCCATTTAAGCCCCTTCACAGTTGTATAACTAGAGAATGTGCACACACACATGTATACAAAGGTGCACACATGTATTTATGATCTCTTAGTATGAAATGAGTCCTAAGAAACAAACAAACATGTATATAAATGCCTCATAGGTCGTGCCAAGGGCCCACACCTCTAGAAAGCAGTGAGAGGGAGCTTCTTAAGTTTGGCTTGATTGAATTTCTACCTAAGCATTTGAGTCCAGACATCATGGGCTTGGTTTCTATTCGTAAGAATTTACAAAGTGATTATTCTATTAATAATGGAAAATAATACAGAACAACATAAAATGATTTGCTAAAGTGTGGGTTTGAGAATCAATGGCCAGTCTCATAGTAAGATTTAATAATATTTAATTCATGAAATGTGACAATGAATAAAATCATTTATGGAATATTTTGAAGCCAATGAGAGCTAATGAATCTTATAAATAAGAGGCAAAATTATTTTATCAGTCGATATTACAGATTTAATATAATAGAGTTCTCCAAAGCCAAGGAAGTAAATGCCTGAATAACAGCCATACTTAGTCACAGGAGAGGTAAAATGATCTTAGGTGATACTCAAAAATCAAAGATGGATTTGATTAAAAATATTTTATAATTTTTTGAAAACTAATAAATTATACATAAATCATCAGACAGAAAAAATAATAATTTCTTTCTTTTCCTACTAGAACTGCATTTAATCAGAACCTAAAAGTCCTATCGTTTCTATTTTAAATAATTTCTGAAGAAGACCAGGAAGCAGAGTTGAATGTGACCTTCTCTTCCTCACAGAGAAATAAAGCAGCAGTTGAAAGGAAACATATTGAAAAACTCTCTCACTCCCGTGCATAAAAATCTCACACTGGAGCTCTGCGGGTGGGTAGTACTGTGTCTCTGATACAGAGCTCAGAGAGAAAGGAAAACAAGAAAATGAAGAAAAAGTTGCTGAAAGAACAGATCCTAAACATGAAGGGAATCATTACATTTGAGGAAACGAAAGAATGGTAAAATATCTTAAAACATCCAGAAAATTGGAAGAATTAAAAGAAAATAAAACAGAAATAATGCAAGTTGAAAGAGTTAACACAAAAAATAATGATGATCTCTGGACACTGTAGTAATATTGCAGGCATTCAACATTCTTTTATTTTAAAAGAGCTATTTTTAAAAATCTTAAATTTTTCTGTGAAACTTAGTCACATAAATGCTTCTGTTAATGGCTTTTATTCAACTATGTGGTTGAAAGATATTTTCTCCTGTATGATCAGCATTATATTTCTGCACACTTTTCCCTCTTTAGATGTGACTGTCATCTACCTTATGCAAATAGTAAATATTTCTGCCATCTTTGTTTTACACACACACACACACTTTGTGATGGAATGATTAGTTCTTCTTTAGTCAACCTACCACTAGAATAGATTTTTAACATTTATGATCAAAGCATTGTATGGGATCACCTTTACAAGATATGTGAGGGTGACTCTAGTGGAAAGATTCTAACCAAGAATTTTATACGTGGAATGCATTCTTGCTGCTAACTGAGCTAGTGTCTCATTAAACTAAGTATTATCAGTGAAATTAGACAAATATGCAAATAAAATCAGTTGTCTGTTCACACCTGCTTTCCTTTTATTGTTCCTCACAAAAGATAAGCCTGCATTGTACAATGCAGCTGCAAGTGCCAGAATATCCCCTCTGCCCCCTGCCATCGTGAGAAGGATAGTAACAAGAGTTCCCCAGATCCAGAAGTGGGGAGCTCCAGAGCTGACAAATTTGGAAGCCAGCTGCTTCCCATCCTCCACATCCTAATTTGGGGGTGTCTTTCTCATGGCCACAGAGAGGTATGGCAGATCCTGGCACAAAAAGGGTACCTGGAAAGGACAGGCAACTCTTTTATTAAGGAAGAAAATCATTGCCAGGGACTTCCCTGTCAGTCCAGTCATTGGAACTTTGCCTTCCAATGTAGGGGTGCGGGTTCGATCCGTGGTTGGGGAGCTAAGATCTCACATGCCTCGCAGCCAAAAAAAAAGCCAAAACATAAAACAGAAGCAATATTGTAACAAATTCAATAAAGACTTTAACAATGGTCCACATCAAAAAAACAAAAAAGAAAAAGAAAATTGTTCCTAGAACCTCCTCAGCAGGCCTCTCAAGGCTGTGAACCAGGGAGGGTTACCTGCGGGACTGAAGACCTGCAAGGGGAATGTTTATGTCAGTCCTGGTCATCTCCACATGCCTTTATTATAAAGTAAAGGTGATGGAGTGAGATCAGGGGAGGATGGCATTATTTAGGCAGCTAGTCCTGTCTGTGACATCAAATACACTTTAAAGTTCTTTTACAAAAGATGATTTATGCTAATATTTTTGAACCCCAGCCTTCTGTTTCTTTCTGCTCTGGAATGCAGAACTATGGCTTGCACATTTGATGAAAGGCTATATAGCACAAGACCTAGAGATACAAATTAAAATGGGGAGAGAAGAGCCAGAGAAAGCACGTTCTGAAGAAATTCTCAAAAATTTCCATATCAAGGAACATCCTATGCCTAGAGTTGCCACCTGTTACTATCTGACTGACCCTGAAGACTAATTATTACCCAGCACAAACACAGAAGCTGGTCACCTACCTCCTGTCCAGTGAGCATCCTTCGTGGATTCAGTGCTTCTCTCCACTCTTAAAAGCAGATACATCCCCTCTGCCTGGCCCACCCTCCAAGTCCTGGAGAACCATGTCTCTGGTTTCACAGAGGAAGCCCAGGGTTCAAGCAGAAGCTCCCAGGTCTCCTGACCTCAAATGCATCCACGTGGATGCTGCAGGATCTCTTGGGGCCTCTGGGCTGCAGCCAGCGCAGGGTGGGTCATTCCCTTTGTCTGCTTCTGTCTTTCCAGCACATCACTGAGGTTCAGAAAGGGTCCAGGCTGGTAGTGGCTGTCTACAAGTTAACAGTGCCTATGGCCTGCCACCTGCAGCTGTGCCCACTTATTCTCCTCAATTGGCATTAAAGGCACCAGGTTAATTATGGGTTTATAGCCATGGTATAGTCCATCACAATCTCCCTTTCACAGAAGAAATGCCCCTCTTACTGGACATTAGGTTAAGGGGAAACCACTGCCTACTCTTGGCCTGCCTTCCCCTCAGGAAGGGCATCAGCTGGAGAAACAACCCCCTCACCCCCTACCTCACAGATTCACTGGGGAAGCCTGTCCTGGTTTGCTCTGTGCTCTGTGGTCAGTTTTTGGTCATATTTTCCTCTTTATTTATTGGAGATGGGGTGGAAGTGGAGGTAAAGTAAATGCATGGATAAAGCATCTAATTCTGGTGAAGGGTAAGCCCAAGTCTACAACCATGCTCATTTGCATATACAGGTGATTCTTGTTATTCATGATAAGTATGTTCTCTAAAGTCACTGCAAACACTGAATTACTAGATTCTGGCCATTTTTCCTGGTGGAAATACAGGGTTGGGTTCCTGCAAGCCTCGGGTCACAAGTGGTCAACTGATAACCTCATAACCCTGTTTTATGTGGTTTCTGCGTAAGGACACCTAATTTGAAAGGTATGGTTGATTCATTGACCTTGACCTGATGGGCAGCAGCATAACTCGTGCCTGAATAAAGCTTCTCTAACGCATATATTTTCTCCCTAAAGCACATCACAGCATCCTTGTGCTTAGGAATCCTAAACAGCACTTAGCACTATGCTTGGGGGTGTTTAGACAGCAAAATCACCCACAAAAAGCACAAAATGTGAAAAATGTGTGAGAGCTGAAACAAGAAGGCAGAAGGCTCTCTTGTTCAGTCGCAAATGGGAACATGCCCACTTGGTGACTCACATTTTTACTGCTCTGTGCCTGTGAGTAAATGACCAGGAAAATGTCACAGGTATTGATTCTGAGGTTACAAAGAACTTTTGGCAAGTATGTGAATTTGTAAATACACAATGTAAAGGTGAGTATAAACTGTATGTCAATAAATCTATTGCCCACACATCCTCTTCCCTTAGTATCAGAAACAGAAAAGGAAAAGAAGAGAGGGATTTTATTTTTCTGCATTGATTTATTTTGAAAACTTAAGCATTTACAGAAAAGTTAAACAAATACTACAGTGAACACTTTTCACCAACATTTACCATGTGTTAACATTTTGTCACATTGTTGAGGTCCCTTTGCCTACCTCTTTATGAGGACATTTTATTCCCCAAGTACTCAGCATGCTTTTCCTAAAGGTAGGTATATTCTCCCACAAACTGCAATGCCATGATTGGGTCAAAAGATAACATTTTATTGTGTCATCTAATCAATATACAATTCATATTCAAATGTATGTAGTTGTTTTAAAATATATCTCACAGTCTCATAAGGGAGGGGAAGATTTCATCCCTAACCGTCTTGAGTTCTTTTGGCAGATCTAATAATTAAATTGACACAAGGCAGATTAACAGGAGGAAAAAATATATTACAGAGGTCTTATAGAAATGCGAGCCCTGAAAGCTGGTTATTTATGTATGATTTTTAGAAAAAGAATCTTATTTTTAAAGATTTAATAAATCAAAAGGTTTATTATTTTTTTTAAAGATTTAATAAATCAAAAGGGTTCACGCTTGGGATAGCAGACTAATGAAGAAATGACAAAGTTTGTTTATACTGATTTCTTTGCTTTGAATTCCCTAAGTCTGGTCATAAGAATGCTTTCTATCCTCCTGATATAGAAGGATACTTTCACATGGGAGATTTACTTCCAGCTTTTAGGGGGAAAGAGGGGTATCAGAGTATTTTTATTATAATTACATCACTTTTTTCCACCAGCTGTTTATCAATTAAGTTTAATTCAAAATAAGCAGTATAACATTGAGGCAAATTTGGGGGCACCCTGGGCCCCAACAGTCTTTTAAATAACATGTTTATTCTAGAACCCAATCAATGTTTATACACTGGATATGGTTATGTTTCTCATCTTTTTTTAGTGGAGAACAGTCCTTTTACATTTATTTATTTTGTTAGTTTTAGAAAGTCATATTGTTTTTCATGACACTGTTATGAAAAGTGCAGGCCAGTTGCCTTGTAAAACCTTCTCTATTTTTTGAAGTTTATCTTACATTAAGCCATTTTAGCCAAGAATACCATATAGCAGTGTTGACTATTTGTTATTGAATCACATCAAAATGTACATAGTGTCAGTTTTTATATTTAAGAAGATTTTGAGCAGCTAAGCCTAATCATTTGCTGCAGGTGGTGGTACCAAAGTAAGAGATAGATTTTCTTATTTCACTTCCTGAAACTCCTGCCTCTTCTGAGACATGTAGCTATCTGCTTTTCATTGTCTTTAACACCTTCCTCTTATTTCTTTACCTTCACTTAGCACATAAATAGATTTTCTAAACTGTTTTCATGCTTGAAAATACCAACAATAAATTTCACTGACTGTGGCATGTCACCTCATTCATCTCTTACCTTCCTTTAAAAAAACGTATTTCTTGAAGAGCTAATCTACATGGAGTCTTCAATGATTCATCACTAGTTCATTCCATAAACTCATGTAATCTGGCTTCTGCTCTCTCCATCCCACTGACATGCTCCTTTCAGTGCCTGAAAGTGTGTGGAATGGAAACCCCTCCGGGTTTATTTCACTCCTTTTTTTCTGCCTTATTTACCCTATTAACCACACCTGCATTCTTAGCACGCTCTCCCTATTGCACGATTATCTTTAACTTAATTCTCCTACAGCCTCTCTGATTCTCATTCTCAGTCTTCCTTTGGGATTGTTTTCCTCTGTCTTTCCCT
>NW_006787395.1:144783-206137 GCF_000442215.2 Lipotes vexillifer
TTCCCCAAGTTTCAGACCCTAATGCTCAGTTATTCTCACTGTACAAATTTTTATTTGTGTCCATAGCTTCCATGACCATCTGTGTTCTAATGATTTATACGTGTGCACATTGGTCCTGATTCTCTCTTAAAGGCAAGCTCCAGGTATCCAAACACTACCTAAACAAGCAATTGCCCTACAAATACTTCAATATTAAACTGTATTTTTATATCCTGCTTATATAACTTTGCATTATTTTGTGAGAAACTTGCCTGGGGAATTTTCCAATTCATTTATTTAGTTTTTTGTTTCAAAATATATTTTGAACTGTATTCTGTTTTGAAACGAAATATTCTGTTACGTTTTATTATAGGTAGCATCTACTATGTGTTAGACGATGTGTCTGTCCCTGATGATACAGTGGTTTGTAACAGTCCCTACACAGCAACTCTTGTGACCATGGCTAATGCTGAGTTCTATCAGAGAAGAAGAACTACTACAGATACAGATGGAGATATCTATAGTGCTGACCTATGTAGACATATAACTATACACTTATACGGTTCTGCTTTTTTGATAAATGCACATTACATGTGTTTACATGTATATATGTATGTGTACATATGTATCTATGTAATTGGGAGGAACAAATCTCACTCCATATTAGATCTGTTCCTTTTACTTTAACCTTTGTGCTCTGTTGCCTGTGCTTAGTCATGCTGGCTATGCACCTTTTGTAAAAATGTTGCCTATAGCCTGAAATATACAGGAGAGCCCATTCTCAGGGCTCTGGCTTTTAAGAGTCCATTCATATAAAGATAAAAATTTGCAGAACAGAGAATGACATTGGTCTTGTTGGAGGTTTACAGGAACATCATGACCTGACCTACCTGAACAGATGATAGAACAAAGGATTCCAACACCAAGAAGTCTGCAACAACTAACCACGTCTCTCCTTCACCTTGACTTTAAAAATGCCTTTCTGAAACCCTTCGGGGAGTTTGGGGTTTTGAGGGCATGAGCCACTCCTTCTCCTTCCTTGACCCTACAATAAACTTTTCTGTCTCCAAACTCCAACTTTTCAGTTTGTTTGACCTCAGTGTGCATCAGTCACATGAACTCTCATTTGATAATATATGTGTGTGTGTATATATATATATATATCTGTGAAGGGATCTGGTACAGAGATTTGGCCTTGTGCAATTTTGGGAGTTGGTTAAGCATCTTGTCTGAGGCCACTGCCTTCACATCTGATGCTGGAACTTGAAGCCCTTAGGGCAGGCAGTTAGGATGAGAAGATGGCTCTGAAGGTGTAAAGTAGGAGAGAAACAGCTAGCTGAGACTCAGGAAAGTGAAATGGAGCCCAAGAGGATGAGCTGTTCTCAAGCAAGTTCTTGTCTCCCCTGACTTTAGTGGGATGGCTCTTCTGCAGAACCAGAGGCCCTTCTCATGGAGTTGAATTGCACACAATTATCCAGGAGCTGGAGAAACTGAGTGAGGACCCCCAAAGGGAAGGCACTATTTGCAGGCCTGGGCAATGATCCCTGCAATGAGGGGCACCTGAGGGTCAGTAACTGTGTGTGTGAATGACAGAGTAGCTACTGTTGTGCTTGCATTCTTCAAATCTGGCTTCAAAGTCTGTGTGGCCCATGCTAACCAACAACACACAGAGAAGGGAACAGTGGGAAATGCAGTTCAGCAGTCAAGATCAGCACCTAGTCATGAATTGAGATGCAGTGTGATAAATGCCATGTGACAAATAAATGTACAGGGAAAGTAAGCTAATTAAGATGTTAGTTAATCGTTTCAGAAAGAAGGAACAATTGTTAAACATTTTTCAAAAACATGAAAGGAAGGACTGGAAAATGTTCCATCATGCCTAGATTTGTAAACTAATCTCCTATTACTGAGAGTTTAAGTGGTAAGTGAAGAACTCTGTTGGTTCAAGGTCTTTCACCATTTTTTTTTAAAGAAAAGTAAAGACTATAATTTCTAATATATCTGTTCTATCAGCCAAAATTTGCCTCCACTGCATTTTCTTGAAATGTTGCTCAACTGTTTTTAATTGCAAAATCTAATCCATTTCCTTTGCACCCTCAAATTTTGACTGCCTTTCTAATTAGTGAAGGAAAACAAGGTTCAGGAACATATCATACACCCAGGGAAGGGCATAAAATGCAATAATAACAAGTTACATTTGTTGCAAAAGCTACCACTCATATTCAACTTTTGGGAAAAAATGAGCCAAATGTTTCAAGGCAAAGTGTGAAAAGTTACTTCAAAGATCATCTATTAACCATCACAACCTCTGAGATTATGTAACATATTACTCTTTAAGGTCACTTATACTTTCTTGTTTGCATTGATTTTCTTTCTTCCTTTTTTTTTTTAGCTGCTTTTATCACAGTTTCCAATTCTCCATTAATTTATTTGCTCATTTGTTCATTCTTGCAATGTGATTTATGCAATAAACAAGTATTACCAGCTCAATCTGTATCAAAACCTGTGTTTTACTAATAAATGAAAAATGATAACATTATTAACATCAAATATGTTGACATGAACATGTGATCTCAAAATATATATTAGCATAATAAGTTATCATATTCAATTTACTTGGATAATTTAACTTAGAAGGATAATCAGTTATAGAATTAGGATTCAAACATAGGTCTGTTCAATTCCAAAGCACTCTGTGACAATTAGCTCACAGTCTAATAGAAAGAAAAGAAGCCTGTAAATAAATAATTCCATCTTTAAATGCTTAGTAGATTTAGTTATAAAATACAAGGAGAGAGTGGTCAACTTGCTTTATACTGGCAGGAGAAATTTTAGCTTAGCTATTTCTTTTAAAAAGTTTTTTATTGAAATATAGTTGATTTACAATGTTGTGTTAGTTTCAGGTGTACAGCAAAGAGATTCAGTTGTACATATATATATATATCTATTTTTCTCAGATTATTTTCCCTTATAGGCTATTACAAAATATTGAGTATAATTCCCTGTGCTATACAGTAGGTCCTTGTTGGTTATCTATTTTATATGTAGTAGTGTGTATATGTTAAACCCAAACTCCTAATTTATCCCCCTAATTTATCCCTGGTTTAGCAATTATTTATAAAGAGAGCAAAGTGAAAAAGACTAGTTCCAGAAGAAAAAGAGTAGTTGAAATACAAAGTTATAGGGGAAGAAAACCTTAATCTGAAAATCGGTGAACAATCTAGTATGTGGAAGAATAGTATAAATACAAGGATATGGTAGTGGGTAAGGGTGGGGACTTAGGAAATGGATGTCCTCCAAAATCTGTATTAATCAGGTCAGCATGTCATAACAAGTTACCACAAGTTGGACTATTTAAACAAAATAATTTAATTTTTCACAGTTCTGGAAGCTAGGAGTCCAAGGTCAGTGTTGCTTTTTAGGCCTCTTCTTCTGAGGTTTTTAGGGGGCTGCTATCTCATCATGCTCACATGACCCTTTGTGTACAGGGCACTTTGATTCCTTTTCTTATAAGGACACTAATCCTATTGAATTGAGGTTCCACACTTATGACCTCATTTAACCTTTATTACCTCCTTATAGGTCTTATCTCTAAATACAGTCACATTGTGTGTTAAGGCTTCAGCATATAAATTTTGGAGGACACCATTCAATCCACAGCATTCCCCCATGGTCTCCCAGAATTCATGTCTTCCTCACATGCAAGATACATCCCATCCCAACAGTCTTGAAGACCTTAACTCATCCCAGCACCAGCACTAAAGCCCAATGTCTCATCTAAATAATACCTAAATCAGATTTCAGTGAGACTTCATGTCTCAGAGTACACCAGTAACCCTCCAATGACAGCTTGGGTTGAGTTTTTGACAATGGAAATGGAGAAAAAAGAGTAGACAAGTGTTTGAGGTCTGAAGGAAATGGAGTTAACAAGATTTAGGGAGTAGCTGGATTTGAGTAATTAGAAGAAATGGAAGTCCACTAGATCACCCAGATTTCCAGCATAGGTGAATTAGTGCCTGGTGTTACCATTAATCAAACACAATGGGAGGAGGATAATTGTGGGAAGATGATGGATTTGGCGAGAAATCACACACAAATGTTGTCTTCACTTTTTCCTATAAATCTCCAAATCTAATGCATACATAAGAGAGTGCATCAATTTACTTCTTGCCTTTTATCAGCCCTTTCTGACCTCAGTCTTTCTAACTGCAGGAAACTTCATTTATATGGGTTCTTGACAAACTATAGTCTGAGTCACTGAGAAAATAAATGGTGCTATATAGTAAGATCTTGACTAGAAGATGAAATTTTGGAATTATTCTATTGCCCAAGACCAGAAATATGCAAGGTGAGCTCCTAAAACTCTTTTCATAAACTAGGCTCTGTGTCCATGTTGTTGGGAGAGGAGGACCTTCGTTTCTGGCTCCTGATTGAAGTCTCATTTCAGTTTGACCTGAGAAAGGATTTCCCTATGGCTGAGGAGCAGGGTTAGCAGGGTGAACTGCCCTCTTTCTTTTGAGGAGTTGACCCTTGTCCTTCTCTGTCTGGCTACAGGCTGGATTTCTGTTTCAACCCAGGTGTCCATCAAAGGTAAAGAAGTAATTCTATTTTTAATTTTTGAGGAACTGTTTTTCATACTGTTTTCCATAATTGCTGTATTATTTACTTTCCCATTAACAGAAAACAAGGGTTACAATTTCTCCACATCCCTACCAAAACTTATTTTCTGTTTTTCTTTTCTTTTCTTTCTTTTTTTTGGTAGTAACAATCATAATGGGTGTGAGACAGTATCTCACTGTGGGTCTGATTTATATTTTTTTCCTAATAATTAATGATGCTCAGCATCTTTTCATGTGTTTATTCATCATTTGCATATTTTCTTTGGAGAAATGTTCTTTCAAGTTCTTTGCCCATTTTTAATCAGGTTATTTTAATGTTGTTGTTCAGTTACAGGAGTTATTTAAATATTCTGGATATTAACCTCTTGTAAGATATATTATTTGCAAATGTTTTCTTCGATTCCATGAGTTGCCTTTTCCCTCTGTTAATTGGATCCTTGGATGAAAAGAAGTTTTAAATTTTGATGTATTTCAGTTTATCTATTTTGCTGTTGTTGTTGCTGCTTGTGCTTTTAGTCTCACATTCAAGAAATTATTGCCTAATCCAAAGTCATGCAGCTTTCCCACATTTTCTTCTAAGCATTCTACAGCTTTAAGACTTACAATTAGTTCAGGGATCCATTCTGAGTTATTATTATTTTTTTAATCTTTTCATAGGTTTATTGGTAATTTGTGTTTTCTCATTTGCAATTTACTCTTATAGCCTGTTCTGGTATTTTGACAAGCATTTCACAAGTAATTGTACATTATTTTAACATAAAAAAATAACAAATGTTGGAATTTCAGGTATGGAGTCAAGAGGAGAAAGACTTTTTTTTTAACATTTTTATTGGAGTATAATTGCTTTACAATGGTGTGTTAGTTTCTGCTTTATAACAAAGTGAATCAGTTATACATATACATATATCCCCATATCTGTTCCCTCTTGCATCTCCCTCCCTCCCACCCTCCCTATCTCACCCTTCTAGCTGGTCACAAAGCACTGAGCTGATCTCCTGTGCTATGCAACTTCTTCCCACTAGCTATCTATTTTACATTTGTTAGTGTATATATGTCCATGACACTCTCTCTTTTGTCCCAGCTTACCCTTCCCTCTCTCCGTATCCTCAAGTCCAGTCCCTAGTAGGTCTGAGTCTTTATTCCCATCTTGCCCCTAGGTTCTTCATGACTTTTTTTTTTTTAGATTCCATATATATATATGTTAGCATACAGTGTTTATTTTTCTCTTTCTGACTTACTTCACTCTATATGACAGACTCTAGGCCCATCCACCTCACTCCAAATAACTCAGTTTCATTTCTTTTATGGCTGAGTAATATTCCATTGTATATATGTGCCGCATCTTCTTTATCCATTCATCTGTCGATGGGCACTTAGGTTGCTTCCAGGTCCTGGCTATTTTAAATAGAGCTGCAGTGAACATTGTGGTACTTGACTCTTTTTGAATTATGGTTTTCTCAGGGTATATGTCCAGTAATGGGATTGCTGGGTCATATGGTAATTCTATTTGTGGTTTTTTAAGGAACCTCCATATTGTTCTCTATAGTGGATGTATCAATTTATATTCTCACCAACAGTGCAAGAGGGTTCTCTTTTCTCCACACACTCTCCAGCATTTATCATTTGTAGATTTTTTGATTATGGCCATTCTGACTGGTGTGAGATTATATCACATTGTAGTTTTGATTTGCATTTCTCTAATGATTAATGATGCTGAACATTCTTTCATGTGTTTGTTGGCAATCTGTATATCTTCTTTGGAGAAATGTCTATTTAGGTCTTCTGCCCGTTTTTGGTTTGGGTTGTTTGTTTTTTTGCTATTGAGCTGCATGAGCTGCCTGTCAATTTTGGAGATTAATCTTTTGTCAGTTGCTTCATTTACAAATGTTTTCTCCCATTCTGACGGTTGTCTTTTGGTCTTGTTTATGGTTTCCTTTGCTGTGCAAAAGTTTTTAAGTTTCATTTGGTCCCATTTGTTTATTTTTGTTTTTATTTCCATTTCTCTAGGAGGTGGGTCAAAAAGGATCTTGCTGTGGTTTATGCCATAGAGTGTTCTGCCTATGCTTTCCTCTAACACTTTTATAATGTCTGGCCTTACATTTAGGTCTTTAACCCATTTTGAGTTTATTTTTGTGTATGGTGTTAGGGATTGTTCTAATTTCATTCTTTTACATGTAGCTGTCCAGTTTTCCCAGCACCACTTATTGAAGAGGCTGTCTTTTATCCATTGTATATTCTTGCCTCCTTTATCAAAGATAAGTTGACCATATGTGGTGGGTTTATCTCTGGGTTTTCTATCCTGTTCCATTGATCTATATTTCTGTTTTTGTGCCAGTACCGTCCTGTCTTGGTTACTGCAGGTTTGTAATATAGTCTGAAGTCTGGGAGCCTGATTCCTCCAGCTCTGTTTTTCTTTCTCAAGATTGCGTTGGCTCTTTGGGGTCTTTTGTGTTTCCATACAAATTGTGAAATATTTTGTTCTAGTTCTGTGAAGAATTCCAGTGGTAGTTTTATAGGGATTTAATTGAGTCTGTAGATTGCTTTGGGTAGTATAGCCATTTTCACAATGTTGATTTTTCCAATCCAGTGTCTTTCGTCAGTGTCTTATAATTTCCTGCATACAGGTCTTTTGTCTCCTTAGGTAGGTTTATTCCTAGGCATTTTATTCTTTTTGTTGCAGTGGTAAATGGGAGTGTTTTCTTAATTTCACTTTCCAATTTTTCATCATTAATGTATAGGAATGCAAGAGATTTTTGTGCATTAATTTTGTATCCTTCTACTTTATCACATTCATTGATTAGCCCTAGTAGTTTTCTGGTAGCATCTTTAGGATTCTCTATGTATAGTATCATGTCATCTGCAAACAGTGACAGCTTTACTTCTTTGGCAATTTGGACTCCTTTTATTTCTTTTTCTTCTCTGATTGCTGTAGCTAAAACTTCCAAAACTATGTTGAATAGAGTGGTGAGAGTGGGCAACCTTGTCTTTTTCCTGATCTTAGTGGAAATGGTTTTGTTTTTTCACCATTGAGGACAAGGTTGACTGTGGGTTTGTCATATATGGTCTTTATTATGTTGAGGTAAGTTCCCTCTATGTCTACTTTCTGGAGGGTTTTTATCATAAAGGGGTGTTGAATTTTGTCAAAAGCTTTTTCCGCATCTATTGAGATTATCATATGTTTTTTCCACTTCAATTTGTTAATATGGTGTACCACATTGATTGATTTACATATATTGAGGAATCTTTGCATTCCTGAGATAAACCCCACTTGATCATGGTGTCTGATCCTATTAATGTGCTGTTAGATTCTGTTTGCTAGTATTTTGTTGAGGATTTTTGCATCTATGTTCTTCAGTGATGTTGGTCTGTAGTTTTCTTTTTTTGTGACATCTTTGTATGTTTTTGGTATGAGGGTGATGGTGGCCTCATAGAATGAGTTTGGGAGAGTTCCTCCCTTGAGTTATTTTTTTTTAAATTGTGAAAAGTTAGGGTTCAACTCCATTCTTTATGGTTTCAAAACACCATTCTTGAAAAAATGGTCTTGTTGAGAATCATTTGACCAAACATGCGAGGTTTTAATTCTGGGTTCTCTATTATATTCCGTCGATCTATGTGTCTAGTTTTATTACAGCACCACACTGATTTGTTTACAATAGATTTGTAATATGTTTGGAATCATGAAGTGTGAGGCCTCCAATTTTTTGTTTTCAAGATTTTTTTGCCCATTCCATATGAATTTTAGATAAGATTTTCTATTTCTGCAAAAAATGCCATTAGGATTTTGATAGAGACTGTATTGAATCTGTAGGTTTCTATGGGTATTATTGACATTTTAACAATATTAATCTTCCAGTCCATGAGGAAGAAATATTTTTCCATCAATTTGTATATTCTTTAATTTCATTCAGAAAGCAATGTTTTATAGTTTTGCTGTACGTTTTTTTGTTTGTCTGTTTTTTCCTCCTTGGTTAAGCTTGTCCCAGAGTGTTTATTCTTTTTAGATACCATTATAATTTTCAGTAGTTCTAACACTTTATATTTGGGGAAACATTAAATTTTATGCATATAAGGTCATGTCATCTGTGAACAGGGGTTATTTTACCTCTTTCCTAATATTTGGATATTTTTATTTCTTTTTCTTGCCTAATTGTTCTGGCTAGGACTTTCAGTACTATGTTAAATAGAAGTGGTAAGAACAAACATCTTTGTCTTGGCCCTGACCTAAGAGAAAAAGCTTTCAGTCTTTCACTACTGAGTGTCATGTTAGTGGTGTTTTATTCACATTTGGACCTTATTATGTTAAAGTCTTTTGCCATTATTCATAGTTTGTTGAGTGTTTTTATCATGAATATGTATTGAATTATGTCAAAAGTTTTTCTGCATCAACTGAAACGATCATGTATATTTTTCTCTTCATTCTGTTAATGTGATGTATTTTCACATGTTGAACATCCTTTGCATTCTAAGAATAAATCTAAATTGGGCATGGTATATAATCCTTTAAATATGCTGTTGAATTATGTTTGCTACTATTTTACTCTGAATTTTTGCATAAATATTCCTCAGGGATACCAGCTTGTAGTTTTCTTGCAGTACCTTGTCTGGTTTTGGTATGAAGAAAGTTCTGACCTCTTAGAATGAGTTCAGAGTTACTTTGTCCTCTTCAATTTGTTGAAGAATTTGAGAAGGATTGGTGTTGATTCTTTTTTAAATGTTTGGTAAAATTACCAGTAAAACTATCAGGTCTTGGGCTTTTCTTTGTTGGGAGGTTTTTGATTACTGATTCAATTTACTTACCGGTTACACTTTTGTTAAAAATTTCTATTTATTGATAATTCAATCAATAAGTTGTATGTTTTCAGGATATTTTAGGTGATCCAAGTTTTTATTGTAAAATTGTTCATATAATCTCTTCTAATCTTTTTATTTCTATAAATTTGATGGTAATATTCTCTCTTTCATTTTTGATATTAATTATTTGGCTCTTCAGTCCTTTTTTCTTAGATTGATTAATGGTTTATCAATTTTGTTGATCTTTTCCAAGAACCAACTCTTGGTTTCGTTGATTATTTCTATTTTTTTTAATTTTTAATTTTATTTACCTTTGTTCTAACCTTTATCATGTTTTTTACTTCTGCTGGGTTTTAGTTTAGTTTGTTCTTTTATTTCTAGTTCATGAAGATGTAAATTTAGATTGTCAATTTGAGATCTTTCTTCTTTTTTAAAGTAAGCATTTATAGCTATAAATTTCCCTATTAGCATTGCTTTCACTGTGTCCCATAAATTTTGATGCTTTGTGCTTTCATTTTTATTTGTCTCAAGATATTTTCCAACTTCCCTTGGGATTTCTTTTTGACTCATTGTTTTTTTAAGTGTGTGTTGTTTAACTTCTACTAATTTGTAGACTTTCCAGTTTTTCTTCTGCTATTGATTTCTAGTTTCCTTCCATTGTGACTGAAACAGTACTTTGTATGATTTATATCTTTTTAAATTTATTAACTTGTTTTGTGACCTAACATTGCGGATACCATGGGAAATTTCTCCACTTGAGAAAAATGTGTATTTGAGTGCTGTTTTTGAGTAAAGTGTTCTGTATCTGTCCGTTAGGTCTCACTGGCCTATTGTGTTGCTCAGATACTCTATCTCCTTATTGATTTGCTGTCTGCCTAGTCTATTCACTAGTGAAAGTGGGTTATTGAAGTCTTCTACCATTATTGTAGAGTTATTTCTGTCTTCAGTTCTGCCAATGTTTGCTTCACATATTTAGGAGCTCTGATGTTGACCCTTTTAACATTATATAATTTACTCCTTTGTTTCTTGTAACTATTTTGACTTAAAATTTTTGTCTAATATTAGTATAGAGACTGCTGCTGTCTTTTGGTGGATGCACAGAATATCTTTTCCATGTTTCACGTTCAACCTATGTATGTGCTTACATCTAAAGTGACTCTTGTGTGGACAGTATATAGTTGAGTCCTGTTTTTATATCTATTCTGCCAAACTATGTCTTTTGATTGAGGAGTTAAATCCAATATATTAATTACTGATAGGGAAGAGTGTCATGCATTATTCTGGGTGTTTCTGTGAGGGTCATTTTGGATAAAATTAACATTCAAATCATAGACTGAGTAAAGCAGATTGTCCTCCCTAATGTGGAGTTGGAGACCTGAATAGAACAAAAAAATGTAACCCTCCTACAAGTAAAGGAGTGTTCCTTCTGATAGCCTGCCTTGGAACTGGGACATTGGCTTTTTCCTGCCTTTGAACTTGAACTGACCCCAAACAGGTTAAACAAACCTACACCATAATTTGCGAAGAAGATTTACTCTGCTCCCTCTGGAATCAGGGACTAACGTTCCACCATCCCAAAGTGGGAACATAGGCTGCTAACTTCAAGACAGCTGACCAGACAGGGAAGGGTGTATGGCAAAGGCAAGGGAATTTTCCTGAATTCATCATTCGTTTGACTTCTGTGGGCATTTCATTATTTTCTAGGGCTTTGACAAAGTTGGTTTTGATGATTTTTGCTTGGTTTATGATGTTTCTGTGGGGAGACAGGAGCTCCCTACTCTGCCATTTTGCTGATGCCACTTTTTGGTCACTCTTCATAGTAACATTTTGTGCTTGTGTATGAAAGTTCCTTAAGGTTGGGATCTTTCTTACAGTTGCATATTTTCCAAGAAGTCTTGATTTAAATGCTTATATTTTACCTTAAAGTTTCATACATATAAGAGATCACCTCCAAATATGTGTGGCAAACCAAATGAATTAAGAGAAACTACTGTGATAACAGTTCAACACCTCTGAGTCAGCTGAGCTCATAGAATAAGAGAATGAAAACAAAGAGTTTCTTTTATGTTTTATCTCTTACTTAATCCACAAACCTATATTCAAGGAGCAGCTCACTAAAACTGAGATTAATAATTGCTCCCTATTGCTCTAATGATTGAAGGGCACCCAGCAGAAGGGCTACTGGATTCTCCTTCTCACCATTGTTGTCCCTCACCTCACTTAGTGCCAGTTTCTTTGACAAAGACTTGAGTATTTTATTTCAAATAATTAAAGTTGTATACATTTAATCAGAAACAAATTTTAGAAGTTATATAGAAACTGGGGTTTTAACATTCAGTCAAATTTCAATGATTAATGTAAACCATGCCCAATGCTGTGGCAAAACCAAGCCCTTAGATCTTGAGTGTCTTCCTCTTGTTCTTTGTTTTACAATCCTGTGCACTTTCCAGAATGGCTTTTCTTTCTTCCTATTGCTATTACTTTTTATAATGTAAAAAGAGAGAGTTTCAGTCAAGTAATTCAAAGAAGTAACTAATTTTGACTGGAACCAAAAATATTGGAGTTGACCTATATAAAGAAGAAAGGAACAAAAGCAAAACCAAAGCAAAAACTGGATCCAGAATGAGGTAGAAAATATGACTAATAAATAGGTGAATGGTAAAAGGGAAATTGCAAAGCTACAATTGCAAGAACCTATAGAGAAAATTAATAGATGATAATTATGTGTCCTTGGAGTGGAAAGGGAGACAAGTGTAGTGAAAAGACTTGAAACAACTAAACAAAGAGACTCAAGGAGATCTTTAGAAATTGAAATAATTTTCCAAAGTGTGTTCATGTATTTTACTCAACATTGAGTATTTCTAAAGTGGAAGTGGAAATTGGAGATTGTCTCCAGCAATCAGTGTAGATCACATATGAATAAAGTGAAACACAGAGAGGTGACCTTGCTTCGTCAAGGTGAAGCTGATTAACGGAAGCCAGCCTTGTAACAGCATCAGCAACATTTTCAAGCATATTTTGGTTTAAATGGGAGCTAGGTAATATTCAAAGGCTTTAGATACACTTTATTAACAGCACATATTTTGTTGAATGGTAGAAATATTCAAGATTACAAAAATTCAGGCAAGAATAACATCTGTGGGGCTGGTTTCTGGTCTCAAATTTCTTACATTCTATTTATTTTCAAAAGACATATTAACTGCTTCTTCTAGTCATTTTATATAGAAGAGACCTTAACTGGCAGTCCCCATACATCAGAAAGACCATTTTTTATGATGTTAATTGTTTAAATGTAATCCTCCCCTAAAGAAAGGAGAAATTACACAGAGAAAGAATTAGACAAATTAAGATATAAACAAAACACTGTCCTTCCAACAGTAATATGGAGCAAAACCATGCAAAGAGCACAGCAGAAAAAAATGAACCATAAAAAATGGGTTAATGGAGGGCAAGTTTCCAATTTAAAAATTAAAATTAGCTTAAAGAGGGAATTATCTTTGTAAATGTGGAAAGCAATATTTAGAAATAATGATAATATCTGAAGGTAGCATCTCTTTCAAGCAAAGATAAAACTACATCAGGAAGAACTGTTATAAATGGGATGAGTAGAATCACTAAAAGTATTTACTTTAAAGGTCAATATTCAATTAATGTAATTGCTAGGATACTGGCATGGAGCCTGATTTATGGGTATTTGTAGGACTAAAATGTCCTGTTTTTGGAAACCAAAGCAGTTTGTATAGTTTACATCATGTGCTACAACCTCATATATCCAAACTGATTAGGACTGCAAGTGCCCATGAGGTCTAGAAAATCCAGGCTCCCATGTACAATTTATAGTCGACTGTGTCCAACACTGTTGGGTGTTTTTACCTAGGCCCAGTCTTCATTTATACGAGGTATGATGCTAAAAATCAACCCATCAGTGGTCTAATGGGTATTTTACATACTACCTAAGAGTGTTACATAAGAACTGACAGATTTAAGATGTGAAAAGGCCATGCAAATGATAAGCCGACAGTGGGATATGATCACTGCAACTGGAAGAAACAACTAGTTCCGTCTACTAAACAGCCAGTGAATCTTTAAAAACATAAAAATAAGAGTTCTTATTTTTCCCCAAATGCTACTCATTGTCTACAATGTCCAACTGCTGATGGTGGTCTAAGCTTCTCCCAATTTCTCAAAGTATAAGGATGACTCTGTTGTTATGGGATTCTTGAGAACAGAATTGAGTCAGGGCTCTAGGGAGAGTGCTTTGTGGGGATAAAATAATTAGACAATATCAGACCAATTTGTTTTTATTGATTTTTTTAAAAATACACACTGGTATACACACACACACACACACACACACACACACACACACACATATATATATATATAATATGTATCTATCTATCTATCTGATCTATCCATCATCTATCTATCATTCATCTAGTATCTCTCTATTTAGCTACTTTTAATACCTCTTTTATGATTGCAAGTGTCAGAAACTGATGATCATAATCATTTTGTAGGGCTGGAAAAACAAGTTAGGAAGACTACTTTTAGCCTTTGGACAGAGGAAAATGGAAGTATATCTTCGCTCCCTTGATAATCCAAAGTAACTGCTTAAGGTAGGAGTATCCTCAGGAAAAATTAAAGAGTCAGGGGAGACATAAAATGAATTTGACAGTAAAAGGGTATTAATTAAATGTTCATGGCCAGAAATAAATTTCCCTTCTATACAAACTCCTCTGGAGCCCTGGATTGTGAGGGGCATTGAGAAAATATGGGGGCTTTAGATCCTACTTATTTTGTCAGTTAGACTTCATTGCCAATTGAGAGTGCATCTATTAGGCAGACAACAGCCTCTCTGGTCTCTAATTTGAAAACAAAAAAATGAATGGGATTAAGTACTAGTCACTAGGTAATCTCTAAATTTTAATTGTCCATTCTATTCAATTTTATTGAGCATTGTGTCTGGCATATTTAGACAAATCTGGTTTTCTGTTATTGTCAAGTAAGAAAGTCTACTATAATTCTTACGAAAATATGTCTACCACGATCAGTAATTGTGGGTGCCTAATATATACCAATCACCCTGTTCTAATCCCCATTACTAAGGATTTTCAAAGATAATTAGTATGCAGCCATTTTTCTCCCCTCAAGAAACTTGCAATAATAAAAGCGAGGAAGGTGTAAGTAACTGACAACTCAAGCAAAATCAAAGGCATACTAAGAATTAGGTACAAGCAAATTTCTTTGGGTCACAGCAGAGAAACAATTGCAATGCAGCCGTTAATGGCATGGCCTTGGGGCCCAGTGGAACCAAGCATGAAACTGTACATCTTAAACCTCTGTAAACTTCAGATGCCTTATCTGTGAAAGGCTGATGATGTCCTACTTATGTGACTATCAAAAAGATCAAAGGCAATTATGCTCCTCTTATGCTTAGTCCCTAGTGGCCGGAAAAGTGGTGGTTCTGTCGATAAGAAAGTCAGTTTAGAGCAGGCAGAGAAGATAACTCAGGGATTGAGACTGTTGGCTGTGAGGTAGAATGCAAAATCCACAGAGAACTATGCAGAAGACATACTTTACACATTTTGGGTAAATCACTTGCAAAACATTATGCCATCCCTCAATGTTTTTTATTCTGATTCATGTTCCCACAGCCATCTCCTCCCATCACTCCTAAGATACAGAGTGCAGTGCTGGGAGGGGTGTAAGTAAAATCATGTTTGTCTAGGTACATAGAAATTCTGATTCCAGTTCATTTCACTCACTTCTCCACAGTTTTCTTATCAGTGGCTTGTTTATTCTTTCTGGCCATGAATATTTAATTAATACACTTTTACTGTCAAATTCATTTTATCTCTCCCCTGACTCTTTAGTTTTTCTTGTTCTTCTGGCATTTCTCTGGCATGTACAAATTCATGCAAATATTATCATTTTCATTTAGCATGCAGTTACTGAGTGGTATCTATATAGCAGACCTTATGGTTGTGAATGAATCAGGGAATACAAAGATAAAATAAGATATAAGTTTTGACACCAACATATTTACGGAGCATACTTTTGATCTTTTTAAGCTACTCCTTCACTTTTTCTGCCAAATAAATCCTATACTAACTTTTTATTCCTTTCACTACTGATTTCCACAGCAAATCCACCTTTGACTCCACCTCATTCCACATTAGATGGAGAGTCCTTATTTGGGCTTTGTTGTTGAGAACACAGGGGCATCGGTGAAATATGCTTTAAGGTTGAATGGAAGACTCAAGTGTTGGAGGTGGGATTCCCCAGATACCTTGGAAATCAAATTTCTACTAGAGCTACTCTGCAGAAGTCACCAGGAAGCCCAATGATGGCGCTGAAATGGTCATGGCTAGGCTTAAGGGACATCCTAGTGCCAGCCCACATGTGGGCAGCTCCCAAACATCTTCATCTAATGAGGAATCCACTGGAAGTAAGTCATCTTGTAAGTCCCTCCATTCAAGGTCTCACAAATCCCTTAAACTTCCTCCTTGTTTATGAGGTCTCTGGAACACAGAGGGGATTTAATCACATTTCAATTTAATACAAATAAAGAATCACCATCAATAACACTTGGTGTTATCATCCATGTCATTACAGATTTGTTTACTGCCTTTGGAAGACCTCACATTACAGCCCACAGAGCACCATGGGCCCTGATAATGCTGGGAACAGAAAGAAGCAAAATGGACAAATAAAAAGTATTTTAATTGCAGAAAGTAGTTCACCAACCCAAGAGCGTTGTGGGGTTAGACCTGCAAGCTGGCTTGGGGCATGAAAAATTCAAAGAACTCAGATAAGGAGGTGGGAAGAGCCAGGGGGTGGGAAGAGCCATGTCTTAGGCAGAGCAGAGTCAAAGATGAATCAGATTCATCCCTGAGGCCCACACCTCCTTGCCCATCCCCTCCCCAGTCCCAGCATTCTGGAGTTTATTTGCATTTAATGGAAAAGATCTGTTTTATGCTTTTTCAGACATTCAAGCATCTGAGAAGCTACTTCCAAATATTGTAAAGATTGAGGTTAACAGATTAAAGGAGTTCAAATCAAAGTATCAAATTAATTGTCCCTTGAAAATTGAGAAACTGAGTTTAGGAATATCTAATTCAGGATTAAGTACTAAAGAGAAATTCTTTCAATCATGGCAGAGGCATAAATAAAAGAATAGATGACTCACCCAAAGATTTGAGTGATTAAACCTGTGGAAAATGAGTGAGCTTACATATATCCCATCAATTACATCATGGATATAAATGTGTGCTGAAATCTGATGCCCCCTTTAAGGCTCAGACAAAGTCTTGCTTCTCTGCAGCTGCCTCAAATCCCTTCAGTCAGACAAGCTGATTTCCTCCTCCCTGTAATCCTAAGAGTGTTTGTTCAATTATTGTATCACATATGGACCAGAGATTCAGAGGGCAGATTTGGGAATCAGAGTGTTATTTAAATTCCAGCTCCAACACTTCCCAACTCTGTGACCATGGAGAAATAACAATTTCCTTAAGCTCCGAGTCATCATCATATGAAAAATGAAAAATGGGGAAAATAATGAATCATGTATCAGTCAGGATTATAGTCAGGCATATCAGCTGTTAACACATTGAATGGTTCTGCCTGAGGGTCTCTGCCACTCTGGTTAGCCAGGACCCCTATATACAAGCTACAATGGCAACTAAAGTGTTAACAGCTGGCGTGGGCTTTAGGGATGTCCACATTGTAGCCTTCTGATTGGTGGTCCTTCTGCCCTACGAGTTGTTAGATATTTTAAATATCACCCCCGTTTCTTGCAAATACTAAAAGGCCTACTGTTTCCCTGATACTGAGAAAATGCATGGTGTCTAGGATGGTAGTTTTTGTTGCTATAACAAAATATCATTTGTAATTTATCATTAGTTTTTAAGTCTGTCCACTTCTCCCATTTTATTGTGACTTCTTTTCATGGCATATTATGTTATCTCAGTGACTAACACAGTGTTTTTCAGAGAAGGCACACAATAAGTGAACACTGAATTAAAATAAAGGGAAATTATCCTGTGGCTCTTAATACTATCGTTCTGTAAATAAATCACAATTTTGATCAATTTATTCCTTCATATAAGTGGCTTAGTGTCTTGGCATAATAGCTTTCATATCATTAGTGGGGGAATCTATGGTAGATGGTAGAATCTTTGTGAGAAACCAGATGTAAAATCACAACTGTCTTGAGTTAATAATGCTTGATCTTTAGGTGTGGGATTTCTCAGATGTAATTTGGTTTCATAACATCAAAAGATGTGGGCTCAGCCTTGCATAAACTCTTGATTGCCATGCAACCAGATGTGATATGTCTCCTCTAGATCAATCCCACAAGCCAGAGATTGAAATATCAACTACAGTGTCAACATATTATATACGAAGCAACATGTAATTAGCAAGCAATTTGGACAATTACTTTCAATGACTGCAATATATTCTTCAGCAAATCTACACTGGGAGCCAACAATGAGGAATTTGTTGAAGAAACATGGACAGCACTGGGATAAAGGACAGAGAATCACTGCTATCATCTTCAACAATCACAGTGGCCACCAATGTGAAATCCAAGCTGTCGCTGCAAAGCTTTCTTCAGTCCACTTTAACTCAGCCATTTGTTAAATCCTGCCCGTCGCTGGTTTCTGGACTCCAGAAGACAGCACAGAAGAGGAAGACTGCTTACCCTTTATGGAAGTAAATGTTGCACTTTCAGCTGACCCAACCTTTAATCCAGTGCTGATGTTAAGTGATCTTTTTATTTCTCTGATCTCCACTCTTCTACCTCCCAGACACAACATGGACTTGACCTTCCTGTTTGTTTCAGCTTTAATCAACAGTCTCTGTGAGTTTCTTCATCAACCACCTTACCTATGTTCCCTCACTTATTCCATGGACACAGCACACAGTTTTCCCCATCTGGGGGAGGACCCGCCTGTCATTCCCAGTTTTTCTTTATGTGGAATTTGGTCCAAGTCTAACAACCAGAGTCTTTATTATTAACTTACTGATCTCTTTTAAGCCCACTCCCCACCTAGAACCAAGAATCGACCTTACATTTTATTGAAAAATGTCCTGCCAGAATCATATATATCATCCACTTAAGCACAATTATTCTATTGATTCTATATTCAGAGAATTTTGCTACTGAAATGTCTGGTTTTGCTTTTGGATGCTATGATTTTATTGTTTTCTTGAAAGAAATTGTGTGAACGTTTTTATTTATGATAGGAAAGCAATTCCCTTTAGTAAACACACTACTTTTTATTTTATCATTTTGAAAATGTTAAAATTGCTCCATTTCACAAACCAAAAGTGGCACCTTCAGCATAACAGAGACTGTTCATAGGTCTCCAATGTTTCAAGTAAATGATGCATAGTAAATGTTTAATCAAAACAATTAACACTAATTTTAAAAATATATAAAGTGATTATTATAGCATTAAAAAAGAATGCCCTATTAAGTTGGTGACACTTTCCCTTATTCTGTATTTAATTTTCTGTTATGCATCAATTGATTTTTTAAAAATTGAATTATCCATAATTTTAAATAAATGTTGTTTATTCTTGCTTATTATTAAACAAATCTCTTTAAATTGCTTATTGCCTGTCAGCCTGAAATATAATCACGTATAGATGTTTAGAACTCTGTGTTCCAAAGATCTTTTTATTTTTTTGGTAAATATACATGTCACAGATGTTATAACAAGACTGTGTCAATGCTAATTACACTTATCACAGCTGGCAATTTCTAAAGTCATTTATTGCTGCCCATGTCTTTCTTGCTACATGAAAACCACTTTTCAAAACTGCTGATTGCCATAATCTACTAAAATATTCTGACATCCACCTGTATCCATTTCCTGCTTTCCTGCCAAACTCCATGTTTTTTGGTTTTGATTACTCATCAATGCAGATTCTTCTTTAATATTCTCTCCATGACTCTTTCTAAATATTGAAATGAAGAAGTGATCACCAAAGCAAATATTCTTGACACCCTCAGATTATTAAAAAAAAAAAAAAAAAGAAAACCTAGGAAAATGGCAGCTTCAATCTGGGTGTTTAAACATGTCTAAGCTCCTTATTTGAATCACTGAAGTTATAGTGTGAGGGCAAAAACTTGCATTTGAGCTGAAAATTGGCTGAAGATGCCATTATGTAGTATACATTTTGCTTACAGTTTGCCAAAAGCAGTGCAGGGTCTACGAAATAGGCAGAAAGTACAAAGAGAGAATAACAAAGCCTCACAGTGTCACTGCTTCATCTAAAGACAGTACAAGGAAAGGATGTGACCAGGGCTTCTAGTCCAGACAGTGTGTTGTTTGTGTCCAAACTCTCAGAACTGACACTTCAACATTTAAAATCTAAAGGACAAATTAGTACCATAGAATTTATCTTAAGGGACATTTACTATTACACAAGTTAAATATGAAAATTAAATATAAATCCTATTATATTTTTCTTGAAGAAAACAACAGTTCATTTAACATTTTTTTGACAACAACTGTTAAAAAGTTATATCACTTTCAAATTGCTGGGTTTTGACATATAATGATTTTTTCATTCCAAGACACATTAAATAAATACATATAGAGAATGATATTTGGACATTATGATTTCAGACAAAGACACAACATAACTAAGTTTTCTGTGAGTGAGAGACTATAGTGTGGAAAAAAATGAAATATGTGCTGTATCTAGATGAACCTAAATATTTTGTTTTGCATATTGACAACAGAGAAAGGGGGATAGAGAAGCTGTGTTTCTGGGATCTTCAGTGTGTTGTAGGGATGTATTATTTCCACATGTATATAGGCTTTTTCATGTTTAGACTTTACTTTGCCTACAGAAAAAGATATTTTTCTGTATTATACACAATTTTGTTTCCTTTAAGTGCAGTTTGAATACAAGATGACCACAGACCTTAAAATCATTGAATAATGAGTCCAAAATTCTTACACATCTGCTGTGGCCTTCTTAAATGGAATGTGAGCACAGATTAGGGCAAGAAAACTTTGATGTTGCTTTTTCTTTTTCTTTGATCCTAAGTTTCCAATTCTTTTAAAGATATAAGGAACTTCTTTCAGTGTAAATTGCCAGCTTCCCATTCCCCACCAAAAAAATGATCATCAAACACAGCTTTGAGCTGAAGCTAAAAGTGGATCACCCACTCTTCTTCAACTTCTTTGCACTCCCTCCACCAAAGACCACATACCATCAACATTCTTCTTTCTAGTTTGACAAGTTCAAGAAATGGTCCCTATGTAACAAATTGGGTTCATGTTCCTTTGAATGGCTATCACTTTTGTAAAGTTTTCTCCATTCTTTAATTGATAAAATTTTAACACAGTAGTGACAAAACTCATTATAATTCTTCCTGTTAAAATTAACAAGGATAAAATTTCAGTTTAATATAAGAGGACATCACTTAGCAAGATCTTGAGGGGCAGTGAAAGTGTTTTTACATGGATACATACACAACCCACACAAGAGAAGTTTCTTGGGGCTCTGGAGGTTATTTCTATTTTCAGACATGGCTTGGGTTTACTGCAGGAAGAAGGTGGGCTATTCTGCCATGATTCATGCTGTTCTATTCTCCTGTCTTAGGGGACTCTGGTTATCAGTGTTTTTCCTCTATGTTTCTCCTCTTTTCCATACTGTTATTTTCTTCCAAATGTTAGGAGTTATGTCTTCCAAGTTGCTCATAACATTCTCAACATATTGATCTGGTTTCTGTTTTCCAGTGCAGTGAAGCCCATTCTGCTACTGTTTCTTAGCCAACTTCCTTTTGTTTCAATATGTCAACTATTCATCACATTAAAAACTTTTTTCAGGAGTCTCTGTTTACTAAAATTGATTTGAATTCATCAGGCAAGTAGTGATTAAAATTGCTTTTTTTTTCCCTTAAAAAAGGATTCCCCCACAAATATATCCTCCCTCCACACTGTGGGTGCAGTGTTTCATTCTTTCATATATTAGAGAATATTTTCACAAGCCCACATTATTGTTCTTTATTGCTTTGGATAAAGAGAAATTCATTTCAGAACAGGTTTTGCATAAATACAAGGCAGCTGCATTCTCCCTGAGTCCTTTCAACATTTTAAACATGTTAAGAATGGAGAAATAGTTCTTGAAAAAGATAGATAGTGAGTATTAGAAACAATCAAAAGGAGAATTAGGCCTACTATTTTGTTTTACACATCATTCTGAAAAATAATAACTCGAGTAAAAATAAGTTAGATAAATAAATTTAAATTTCAACATTAAATAACTGCAAGTAAGAGATGGACAGAAAAAAGTACAATAATGATTTTTTTTTTTTACTAGTTTTGCCTTTAGAGGAGTTAACAAGCATACTTTTTTCTTAACTAAAAAATAGCTTTATATGGGACTTCCTTGGTGGCACAGTGGATAAGACTCCACGCTCCTAATGCAGGGGGCCTGGGTTCAATCCCTGGTCAGGGAACTAAATCCCACACACATGCTGCAACTAAGAGTTTCGGTGCCACAACTAGGGATCCTGCCTGCTGCAACTAAGGAGCTGGGCTTCCACAACTAATACCTGGTGCAACCAAATAAATAAATATATATTTTTAAATAGAGTTATAATTTCTTGCTAATAAAATAATGCATGTCAGGCTTCCCTGATGGCACAGTGGTTGAGAGTCCACCTGCCAATGCAGGGGACACGGGTTCATGCCCTGGTCCGGGAAGATCCCACATGCCGCGGAGAGGCTGAGCCCATGAGCCATGGCTGCTGAGCCTGTGCGTCCGCAGCCTGTGCTCCACAACGGGAGAGGCCACAACGGTGAGAGGCCTGCGTACTGCAAAAAAAAATTAAAAAATAAAATAAAATAACAATAATAATGCATGCCCATAAATTTTTAAAATACTACAGAATATATAGACACCTGAAAGCATAAAACAACACATTTTAGTGAATTTCATTCTGTCTTCTTTCTATTTCTATACACACACACACACACACACACACACACATACACACACATATATATATATATACATGGCCATACAATTTAAAATAAATGGGATCATACATGCAGCTTATAAACATATATATGTATATACATATGTATATACACATATGTATATATATATATACAAATTTGAGCATATTTTCACATAGAAACACATAAACCTATAAGATCCTTTTCAGTGCAAATAATTCTATAGTTTGAATATATACTAATTTTCTCAAAGAGTCATAAGTAAAATTACATTAAAATTGTTTAAAGATTTTGTATGCTCAAACTATGCTTTGTTGAACATCTTCATGCATGCATCTTTGTGAACTTCTCTGATTATGCATTTAGGATAAATTCAAAGAACTGAAATGTCTTGAGCAAAGTAACATACACTTCATATTTTGATAGAAATTACTCTTTTCTTTTGAAATGCTGAGCCACTTTTTGCTCTTATTAGTAGTGCTTAAGAGAGATTGTCTCCACATGACTTTGCCAAACAGATCATTTTATAGCATTTTATTCTTTACCCATATTTTATAGATGCAAAGTATTATTTTATTTGTATGTCAGTTTCTTGAATTACTAGTTGTAACCATTTTTTGTAAGTTAAGAGAATATTCTGGTTCTTTAATGAATTGACAGTCCATGCCTTTTGCCAATAATCTTATTGGTATATTTCTTTTTGTGTACGGCATTGTATCTATGAAGGATATTAATCTATTGTGAAATTACCTAATAAAATAAGTAAGTCTAATAATCAGAGGTATTTCTACATTGGTGAGAGAGTGCAAATTACAAAATTTTCTGCAGTTTGATTTAGTAATATGTAACAGAGTTTTAAACGTATACATTCTAGGGTGACACTTGTAAATCTACTTAAATGAATGTATCCTAAACATATTCAAAGATCCATGTAAAAAATACATGAAAGAGATATTCATGGAAGCTATAATTAGAAATAAAAGGTTAAGGGATTTATGCATAAATACTTCAGTTTTTTGTTACTATTTAAAATGTTATTTTATAAATTTTTTATATTCCAATTGTCCCTTGTTGATATATGGAAAAACATATTAATCTCATATCTTGTTACTTGGTATGATTGATTATTATTTCTAGGAGATTTTATTTGATTCTTTGTGCTTTCCTACCTAAACAATCATGTCATCTGCAATTAAGGACAGTTTTATTCATTTCTTTCAATCTATATATTAATATGTTTTGTTATCTTGTCTTATTGCACTAGATAGAACCTTCAGTTTGATATTGAATGAGAATGGAAAGAGAGAGTATTCTTGCCTTGTTCCCTATCCTATAAAGGAAGAGTTGATCTCCTCTCACCACTAATTAAGCATGATATTAATTGTAGTTTTCTCATATATATTCTTTATTTTGCTAAGGAACTTTCCTTCTACTTCCATTTTTGAGATTTCTTTTACCATAATCAGTGTTGAATTTTGTCAACTGCTTTTTCTCCATTTACTGATATGATCTTATTGTTTTTTTAATCTGTTAATATGACAAAATACATAGATTGATTTATGAATGTATATGATCTATATATTGAAAACTAAAAACTCTGATTAAAGAAATCAAAAGGGTCTACTGTAAATGGAGAGCTATTTCACATTCAGGGATTTGAAAATACACTATTAATTTTTCTGAACTTGATCTATAGATTTAATATAATGACAATAAAAAAATCCAAGTTTTTTAATATATCTGTGTCTATTTTTTGTGTGTGAAACCAATTCTAAAATTTATACTGAAAGTCAAAGGACAGAACAGAAAAAACAATATCAAAAAACAAAGTTGGACGACTCAAACTGCCCAATTTCAAGATTTTGTACAAAGATTCTATAATCAAGACAGTGCAGTATTGGGAAAAGAACACATACATAGAGCAATAGAACTGTATAGAGAGCCAAGAATTCAACCTATACAAATATAGACACCGACGTTTAACAAAGGAGCAAGCCCATTCAATAGAGATATTGTATTTTTAACAAATATTTCCAGAACATCTAGGCATCTATATGCAAAAACTGAATCTAGACACAGACTTTACACCTTACACAACAAATAACTCAAAATGGACTATAGATTTAAATGTAAGATGCAAACCTATACAACTTCTAGGAGAACACCTCTGCTGCCTTAGACTTGCTGAGGAGAATTGTAGAAGACCAAAGTGTGACTCATGAAAGGAAAAATAGATAAGTTGGACTTTGCTGACATTGGAAACAAAACAAAACAAAGCAAAAAAACAAACAAACAAAAAAAAACCTGCTGTGTGAAAGTCACTCTTAGGAGAATGAAAAGACCATCTACCATTTCATCTACATGAAAATGCTTGTAAAGTACATGTATGATAAAAGATTTGTACCCAAAATATGCACAATGTAGAACATTAAAGACTCAAGAAATCAAAAAATAAGAAAATGAATAATTTAAAATAGACAAAATTTATATAGACATTTCACCAAATAAAATATACAGGAAGCAAATAACCATATGGGAAGATGATCCACACCATTTTTATGAGGGACATGCAATTAAAATAAAAGTGAGTTTTCATTATATAACTATTAAAATGGCTAAAATTCAGACTGACACTACCAAACACTGACGAGGTTGCAGAACCATAGGAATTCTCATTTAATATTGGTGTTCATGCAAAATGATTTAGTCATTTAGGTTTGACAGTTGTTTTCAAAACTGAATACACACTTTCCATAAGATCCAACACAGGCGCTCCTGCATATTTCACTAACTGATTTGATAGTTTCTGCTGCTCAAAGACCTGCACACAGATCATAGTAGCTTTATTGATAGTTGTCAAAAACTGGATGCAACCTGGATACTGGATACTTTTCCATAGGTGAATTGATAAACAAATTGTGATGCATGAGTAAAAGGGAATACTATTCAATGATTAAAAAGAATTAGCTGAAGGAGCTTCCCTGGTGGCGCAGTGGTTAGGAGTCAGCCTGCCGATGCAGGGGACATGGGTTCGTGCCCCTGTCCGGGAAGATCCCACATGCCGCGGAGCGGCTGAGCCCATGAGCCATGGCCGCTGAGCCTGCACGTCCGGAGCCTGTGCTCCGCAACGGGATAGTCCACGTACCGCAAAAAATAAAAAAAATAAAATAAAATAAAAAAGAATGAGTTGTCAAGCCGTGCAAAATTGTAAGTGAATCTTAAATGCATATTGCCAAATAAAAGAAGCCATGCTAGAAAAGTCATATACTGTATGATTCCATTTATGTGACATTCTGGAAAAGGGAAAACAGTAGAAAGATCAATAGTGCCAGCATTTGCCAAGGTGAAAAGGTGAAGCACAGGGAATTTTTTAGGGTGGTGAAACTATTCTGTGTGACACTCTAATGGTGGGTATATGACACTATACATTTATCAAGCCCCATAGAACCTTCCATCAGAATGAATAAATCTGAAGGTATGAATTTTCTAAAAAAATATTTAGGAGATTGGGCAAGGCTAGGATGAATGCAGACTGTGACAATGACTATAGCTGCATTATAAATACCTGGAATAAACTCATTAGAGGGAATAGGAGGAAACGTTTTTGACCTAAGGAATTCTGGAAATTGGTAGAGAATGTAAACCTTATAACAAAATGAACTGCACATAGTCTCTATTCTGGTAGATAAAATTGTTTCCCAAGGGGGTGTGGATTAGTGCTTCTAACAGGAGTGTACTGGAATCAAGCCACTAAGTAAATGATGACAGTTTTTGGGAACCAAGTTTCTCACTGTTGGAGTGAAAGATTACAGAAAGAAGTGTAAAATAATCAATGAGCTAATAGATGAGAGTTGGAGACATCAGGATGAACTTATGTTTGGTTAGCTTAATATGGATAAAGACAGATCCATGCAGAAATACTTACAGATATGTGTATATACATGGGTTAGTATGACTACAAATATGTTCTTGTACTGTCAGCTGGAAAAGCCTACAAACAATAACACCCCAGTGACAGCAAGCACCCCAGCACCCAGAGACTGGTTTCCAAATGCCATTCTTCAGTGAAAGGAACCAGGGCTCCTTGGAGAAATGGCTGATTCTCAGGATGGAGCATGGTATACACATGATGAGCCTGGAGCATTGCACAGTGCCAAAAACAAGGAAGTTTTCAAAACTAGCAAATAGTGCAAAACACAGCATTAGGGAATGACATAGGGACCCAGGAGCCATATGAAAAAGTTTGCAATGATGAAAGGTTGAATAGTTTGAGCAATAAATAAATAATGTAATACTAGATTATAATACTAAGTATAAATAAAAATCCATGGGCCCATACAGATATAAATAAATGCTGTAGTAAATTAATAAATGGGGGATAAGTGACAAATCTCTCATGCAGAAGAAAGACACATAACTTATGCAGATTACTGTCCCCTCAAGAAGTAGAGCATTACTCCCCAACCTTAACTGTTCACTGGGTATAGTGAAGCCTTTGTAAAGAGCAGTCACCTTACAGTAGAGAAATCTGACACTATCTCAGCCAGGTGATCAAGGTCAAGGTCAACAGTGATAAGACATATTGATAGTATGTAACCTTGATATGATCTAATGAGATGGTTCTTTACCTCTGTGGTCTTCCTGTCAAAACTCATAATTCCAGTCTAATCATGTGAAAAATATGAGATAAAGCCCAGTTGAGGGACATTCATAACATGTATATTTTCTCAGTTTGTAAGCCTTTTCTCAGTCACAGTTTACAAATTTACCTTAAAACGTCACCAACATTCAACATGGTTCTGCAAAGCATGACAAACCTACAGCTCTCACCCCAAGCAACTCACCCAGTGAATTTGACAAAACCCTGGTTACGATCCTGTTCAATTAATCAAACCCTTGGATGTTGTGCTGATGTCAAGTTGCTGTAAAGTTCAGTTTCTGCACATATCACAATATGGAGCAGTAACACTCGAAGGGACACTGTTCAAGTGGGGATGTCACTGTAGCCACTGAAGGCCACTTATCAGCTCAGCTGGGCATCTGGTTTTACTGCCAGGAGCCCTTTACCCACTACTGTCCCTGGCAGTGGCATGCCTCTCTGTCCTGTTGTGATAGAGGTGATCCCAGAATATGCTTTCATCTCTATATCCCTTGATTTGAATTGAAATCTCACATTCCTTTGTATCTGATTGGCAGAACCCAGCATGTATCCCAGCAGCAAAGAGTCTGAGAACTTAGTTCCTGAATTCTAGAGGGAAGTCAGGACTCATATCATCAGGAAACTCTACAAACACAGGGATGATTTTCAACAGAGAACAACTGTGTAGCCAAAAATGGAGCATGGATCTACTGCAGAGCTTATAAAAGGAATCCAGGGGCGAAAAATAGATGGCATGTTAACTTAGGGAGGTGAGGTTGAAATAGAGAGGAGTAACATAGATACATGAAACAATGGAGATAGTATGAAAAGATAAAAAGGGATAGATTTGATGTGGGGTAAGAAGAGTCCAGGGAACATCAAAGAAAATGTCTCTTCTGTGGCGTGTCCACCTACATGCATTATGGCGCCATCCACACAGAGAGGGAGCTAAGGATGGGTGGGGGGTAGTGCTTTTGTTGTACTTTGTATGGTGGGAGAAGCCATAGAGAAGGCTGGCTTCAATTTGGGGCATACTAATATAATTGAAGTAAGGAAGCCTATCTTCCAGTTAAAAATCTGGCTCTAACTATCACCTTGGTACTGGATTAGTAACAACTTTTTTTTTTCCATTATGGACAAGTTTCTGTCTTCTCGGCAGCCCCTCTGAAACATCCTTTGGAGCACAAGTTGGTTTTGTCAAACACTGTGGAGGTGCCCAGTACAGTGTAGACTCCCCACAAGGTCATGTTAAATAAATTATTTTCTACCTGCCTCCTGCCACACATCCCAACTTAGACATCATTTAAACTCAAACTTTTCAAAAACTTTCCCTTGAATCCATGTTTCATTGGGACAGTATGAAGAATAAGTATTTTATTCATCTAAATCGTGCCCAATGGGAAAGGTTCTTTTATCACCATAGATATTTAGTAGACTAACAATTTCTAGAAACCCAAAATGAAATAGGTGTTTACCTTTGGTCTAACCTCATCACTACAAAGAGCTAATTTAGAGATTGTTCACCTCTAAAGTCATCTCCATCAACAGAATGGAGCGGGGGTGGGAGACCAAAGGCATGGAAGTGTGGGTTGATGCCTTTTCTTCCATTTGGCAACCCCAATCATGCAAACTAAAGATAGGTGTATTGAAATGGTGTGGAAACATACATTTGTTTACATTTTCCAAACAAATGACCTCCTGTAGGTAACTTAGATGGTCACATTTTTCACTCTCACGTTTTGGTTTTCTCTCAGGCCAGCCCAATCACCATTTAGACAATTAATCAGAAGAACAGATTGTGCCTAATCGTTTTCATTACAAGACTGCCAGATATGATCTCTGCCCAAATCTTTTCTCTGATTTGATGTTACCTTTTAAAAAAGGACAAGTCTTGTGCTTTATAGAGAGTAGTTCTTAAAGTGAAAAAAAAAAAAAAAGAAAAGATTTGTATGTAAAACCTACTGGAGTCTTGAGATTTTACCAAGTCAGAGGAAGAGTAGACAGTGGGGCAAAAGCCTGGCTTCTAAACAGGGAAAGGAAGAGCTTTTGCAGAAAGTAGAAAGCTTTGCCCTCTTCAAGGTGGTGGCAGGCACATGCTCCTATCAGGTTTTCCAGGGTTGAGCAGAAGCTAAATCCTGCCTTCCAGGAGCTCCAAAAAAGTAAACATGAAAAATGTTATGTCACCCTTTCTCCAAACAGCTCAAATCAGAGTGAAATTTGTTGCTATATTTAATTCTGGGATCATTTACCTATCTGCCACTCTTTTAGTAACTTTCGGGCTTTGATTTGTTGTTTTTTCTGGGGGTGGTGAGAGAAAGCATTTGCCTTTTTTCCTCCCAGGCTTTCAATGAAAACTCTAAAAATAAGGCTTCCTTAATTAAGCTGCAGATGTAATCATCAGAGTTTTTTTTTTTTTTTTTTTGGGGGGGGGGGGGGGGTACGCGGGCCTCTCTTTTTTTTTTGTTTGGGGGGGGGGGTGGGTACGCGGGCCTCTCGTTGTGGCCTCTCCCGTTTCAGAGCACAGACTCCAGATGTGCAGGCTCAGCGGCCATGGCTCACGGGTCCAGCCGCTCTGTGGCATGTGGGATCTTCCCAGACTGGGACACGAACCCATGTCCCCTGCATCAGCAGGCAGACTCTCAACCACTGCGCCACCAAGGAAGACCCAGAGTTTGATTCAGTAAAAATGACATGTGTTGGCATTATGTAGAGTCCCTCTGAACCTTGTATGGAGAGGGAAGTGCCCCTTGCCACCTGCCCTGCAAGTCTGGGAATGAAGGCCACAGGAGGGTGGGCATGACCATGTTCAGAGGCTACCCCTAGATTAGGGTTCTTACTTCCAGAAGTGAGGGAGAAAACATGCAGTCCAGTGCTATATCTCACTGTTCGAGATGCTTCCACAAAACCTCTGCAGCTTGTATGAAAATGTGCAGCTTTCCAAGGCAACTGCCATGCTGCTGATCCCTGAGAGGCCACCCATGTCCAAGGCCCAGACATTCCAGGAGTCACTCAAGGGGCCTGGCTCCCTTTGCAGCATGAGCAGTCATGTTCACAACTCCAGATCTGAGATGCAATTTGAGACACACATACTGTGTAATGAAACAGGTTGTTGATTGAAGTGAGTAATAAAAACACCAGCAAGCATATCACCTTAGGCTACCAACAAATAAAACTTCAGAAAGAGGCAATAAGAGATCAGTGTGGTGAATGTCCATTTTGCATCTGCTGCAAGTTGAGATGGGTGATCTGTCTCATATCACACTATTTGGTTAAACATCATCTGCTCTCACATATTTTTAAAGTGAAATGTACTTGTTGTTAGGGTCTCTTGACTTGCCTCTAGAATGAGAAGCTTATCAGCTTGTAGGAGGATTGGAATAGTAACACCAGGCATTGTAAGGAATTAAAATGACTGTAGATACTGGTTATGTCACTATTCACAAAATGTGTACAATAAGAATGATGTGGTCTTATGTTTGAAATATTAAAAGAGAAAAGAAGATACAATGCTTGTTATACAAATCATGAAAAATAGAATGTGAGAGGGACTGAAACTGGAGACTCCAAGAGCTTGTAACAGGTGGTTAATGATAAAGAAAAACAATCCTTTTGTAATCTGGATCAATCAGTTTTTATTTTTATTTATTTATTTATTTTTTGGCTGTGTTGGGTCTTCGTTGCTGCACATGGGCTTTCTCTAGTTGTGGCGAAGGGGGGCTACTCTTCGTTGTGGCGAGCGGGCTTCTTATTGCAGTGGCTTCCCTTGTTGCAGAGCACAGGCTGTAGGTTCGCAGGCTTCAGTACTTGCAACACATGAGCTCAGCAGTTGCGGCGCATGAGCTCTAGGGCGCATGGGTTCAGCCATGCGTGCTCTAGTTGTATGCAGGCTCAGTAGTTGCGGCTAGTGGGTTTAGTTGCTCTACAGCATGTGGGATCTTCCCAGACCGGAGCTCAGACCCGTGTCCCCTGCATTGACAGGTGGATTCTTAACTACTGCAGCACTAGGGAATTCCCCAGATCAATTTTTAAAGTTGGTAATCATGAATAGCTAAAAAATATATATTTATCTATATTTAAATACATTGTTAAATAAAATTTATATAATGGTCAGAGTGAAATTTATATTTGATATGCCTATATATTTGGTACCTACATTCACCAGTTTCTCTATTGTGCTTTGATCTTGTCACATCTGTCCTCATGTCTGGGTCAATGCCAAGGGAAGCACAGGAAAAGGTAGAGAAGAGATTTTAACATGATTCGAATCCAGACTCTAGGACAGAAAGTCACAACACCAGGGGTTTATTATGCAGGGGACAGGAGGGGCTGAGCCTTTTCAAGTGTAGGATTGCTCTCTTCAAGTGCAGGAAGGCAGAAAGGGATGGGAGTGATTTGGGGTGAATCCGTTGAGCAGGAAGAGAAGAGAGTTGTGGAGGGGTTTGCTCTTCTATCGTTCTCAAGCAATAATCACGGACCTTTCTTTACTTTGCCAGCTATGCTTCCAGATTCTGGGCATAGGAAAGTAAAGAAAAAAGTTCCTACTATCACAGAGCTGATCTTGGGGAGAACAAAAGGGAAATGAAATGGATGGGCTGCCAGACCGACAGCAGCAGACACCCCTGTAGCCTAAAGACTTTCTGTCCCAGATCAAAAGCTGATGGCCATTTCTGACAATCTTATAGAGTTTTGGTTAATAAGTATTGGTGCAGATGCTTACGCAGCATAAAGATTTATGACCACTGTATCATCAAGTGTCTAAAGTGTTATGGATCTCAACACACGTTATTTTTTCTGTATGTTGCTATTTGCCTTGGGCTTCACTGTAATATTAATTTTTCTTCACCTTCTCATTTCTTCTGCATTTCCCTGATTTGCTGTACCTGCCTTGCTTTTTTACTTTATTTTACATATGGCTCTTTTTAAAAAAATTTACATTTGGCTTTTGCAACTAGTATATAGTGGTATTTTAAAATTTGTTAATGCAGTCTCTTTTTCCTATCACCAACATGTATATTTTATTTTTGTGCTTTTCTCTGTTGTTTGGTTTCATATTTTCACTTTGTGAACCCTGTAGGGGTTTTCCACTGGCCAATCTCTCTTGGCTCAAATTTTAATTGTTTATCTTGAGAGTTTAGACACTGTATTAAACTTTTGTGTTTTTATAGTGTAACTCCACAAGTAAGAGAAATTGTTTAAGTTACTACATGAATCACCAAGAAGAATTTAGTCTACCTGCAAACTTCTGGGATGATGAAGGGGTGGGAAAGGGCAGGAAATATTGACATCAACATTATTGAAATATTGACATCAACATTATTTTGATATCAGATAGGGGCTGATTCAAGAGGCTGGAGGGCTGGTGGAAATCTCAATTGTGTGTGTTTTCTGTAATGTGATTAGGGGCAGAATAAAGCAAATGTGCTCAAATATTACTGCCATTTAACACATTCATATTTTAAGTGTTTCCCCTTTTATGTTTTAGGATCTTTTCCTAAGCCCCTGTTGGATTTGTTTATGCATTCTTTTCTGTTTAATCACCTTTGGCAGACAGAAGGTCGTTTCCCATGAATAGACTGAGGAGATCTGCCTGATTTCTGTCGGATTCTCTCACTTAGAAGGCTGGTGGCTGTAATTTTCTTGGTTCCTTCCTCATCCAGGCAACCTGGATAGAGAAAATAATGTGGACAGTCATGACAGGACAATTTCATCTTCCCCAGCCTTCCTGTCTGTGGTTGAAATGGCTGCTTTAGAGGTTAAACAGTTTTGTTTTGTTTTTTCTTTAATTCAGCATTGGCTTTGCTCATCATCCATGGAAAGAGGATAGCATGATTATGTCTGATCTCCATCGATACATCCCCACATACTATAGAAAAAGTCTGTTACATCTAGGAATAGCTCTGCCACATCTGGGCTGTAATCTCTTCATGGTTTTCTGTGTAGCATCAACAATTTCCCAGAGCCACTGCTCTAAACTGGTAGAGACTGCAAAAGCTAAAGGAATTTACATTTTTTTCTCAGTATCTTACTCAACTCCTCAGCCCCTCAAATTACAAGGTCTGAGATGTCTGCATTCCACCAAACTATGTCTTCACAGCCAGTGGACAAGGAGTTTCTGCAAGTAAGACCAAAGTATTCTTCTGAAATTTCTAAATACATTACCCATCACACCTAAGTGAACAGTAATTGCTGGCCATTATTTTCATTTTTGTCTCATCAGCTTTGCTCAGATGCCTCTCTCAGAAATCTTCCCTGTTTCTTGCTCATGACTGCACTGTTCTCTAGTTTGAAGTTTAAGGTTGTATCTGGAATCTGAACTGGATGGGGGAAGCAAAAGACAATGGGCCTCACATGCTGTCATGGTAAGCAGAATGGACTGTGAAATGGGGGTTTGAGTACTAATGATATCCTAGGAGCCAGTATTTATTAAAAAGTAACAGATTCTGCAAGGAAAATCTCATATTTTAAAAAACAGAGTAGTTATTAGTGGAATATAAGGATGCTGCCAAATACATAGATTATTTTTACTTTTGGCAAATAATCTTTCAATTTTGTTAGAGATAGATAACTCAGGTAGAGATATGTAAGCTTAAAATCAATACTACTAATTATATGACTAAAGCAACTAGTGAGAAAAAGTTTGTGTGCTTTTATCCTTGGTTTATACTGCTAGGATATATTTATTTTTATTTGCATAAGGGTGAAATGGCCAAAAACAATTGGAGCTGATAACAATTGGAGATTGATCCTGTTATGATGGATTGTGTAGGCTTTTAAATTAGATAAATAATTTGAAGGAAAGGGCAATATCGTACAAATTATTTTTAACAACAATAAACACAAATAATCACCTTTGGCTTCAGGGGAAAATATCACAGTAATGAAGAAAACATCATTCACTCATTAATCTCAGGAAAAATATTTCTTCTCCAGTGTGTCAGAAACTATACAAGGTGCTGGGAATACATACATTATGTTCGTGCCCTGAAGGGTTTCACAATTAGTGAAAGGGATGGATTTATATGAAATGCAAGACACTGAAGTGAAATGTGTGATGCTAGATATTTCTACAGGGTGAATTAAGAGAGAGTAGAATGGGTTAATAACTGTTTCAGGAAGGGGACAGTCAGAGAAAGGAGTCTATTTTGGATCATAGTTTTACTGGCTGGATGCCATCTAAATTTCCTCACAGCTCTGATATTTATGATTCTACTAATGAAAACAGCTAGGGACTCACATTGATGAAACTGTTTGTATTAGGTGTTTATTAAGGATATTTACAATTACTGATAATGGTTGAGCTTTGGATATATATATTAAATGTATGAGCACATCTATCATCATATATATATATATATATATATATATATATATATATATCTAGTTGTCTCCAAATGTTTCAGGATATCATGAATTTCTGTTACTATTTTCTTTAAAGTAGTATTTAATTTCCAGGTCTAGCCTAGATTCTATTAAAGGGGATTGATAATGGTAATGATGATCATGGTGATAATGATGGTGATAGTGGTAGTAATGATGATGATGATTCCACTTTTCTTTTTAAATACATAGAGTCTAAGAAAAACTGTTTTATTATTTTTTTCAAATAAATAAATTTGAATCAGAGTAGTAAAGTAAATTTTCCAAGATAGTACAGCTAGAAAGTTACAGAGAAAGGCTTTGAACTCAAATCCATATGATTTTGAAGTTATTCTGAGATTACTCTCTCATTAAATAAGTGACTACCATTTCTTTACAAATTACAAATTTATCCTCCTACTAGTTTACCCTTCCAATAGGTAAAGTTTATTGAGACATTCAATCATCAAATTGCCCTGTCTTTCTGACAGGATGATGCTAGAGCAAGTTCCCACTTTCTTAAGCTCTTGCCCAACCAAAGCCTAATGGTGTCCTGTGATGTATGATATCTCTCACTGCAACAAATATCAAACCCAGTTGTTCAACTACAGTTGTATTTCTGGTAGTCTTTGGCTAGAGAACATCTACATGCTCTAGAAATGCTATGGCCAGTGTCAAGTAGAAGATGATCATCCCTTTTCTTATTTTGAATACTACCTTCCAATTATATTAGTCTATGAGTATTACAGAATTAAGTTCCCCATCTTTGTGTGAGGGAGTCTTATCCCAATAACCTGAGATGGTATCATGGGCTCACAATTCCTCTTCACACTTCCTTCTGAGCCTGTATAAAGAGGAAAAGTTCATCTGTTTTAACCACTGAAATGGAATTATGAATGTGGCTGCCATCAACCCCTTAACATAGTTTATAACACATAATGTTCATCTTGTCAGATCTGTCTCATTGTATCTGTATGTCATGATTATATGTTTCTGAAATTGTCATCTTAAACTTTAGTGATGGCCTTTAATCTGATCATTATGGCCCTGGAATTTAATTAAAGTACTGACTTCAACAAAGCAAAAAACAGAGACCTGTAGCACTCTTCAGAGACTACCTTCTACCTCAGAGATTCTCATTTTAGGCAAGAAAAAATGAACTAACTTGGTCAAACACTTTGCTAATGTAAACCTGTAACCTGATAATGCACTTTGAAAGAGATTTCACTTATATCTGGAGATGTGTCTTAAGTGTATTAAGTCTTTTGGATTTGGCATGAGATTAAAAAATTATCAGAAGAAATAGAAGTACTCAAGTGAAAACAGGGAATAATGAGGATAATGTCAAATCAGCACTTAAGAAGAATGTCAGTAAACATCAGGAAATAGAGATCATAAAATCTGACGAGAACATAACTTCTCAAAAACCAACATTCAGTTTTAGATCATCCATTCCCCACACCAGTTACCTGAGAAAAGTCAAAGAACTGAAGGCACAGCCAGGGAAGGACACACTTTTTAATATGAGTTAATATATTTGCTTCAAGCTTCAGAAGAACTCCCAGCTCAATTATACTTAAGTGGAGAAATGCTTCTCCACCACCACCTCCTGTTGCATAAACTAAAATTCACTGAAGCTGTCTTCTTTCCTCTTTCTCTTTGATTTCAGATTGTTTAGTATATAAGGACGAGGGCAAGAAAAAGCAGATCAAAGAGCAATAAAATGTTGAGTGCACCAGTGTACCAGCTGGAGGAACAGGGAATTTGAATGATGATGACTCCGTTTAATTGTTTTGTCTAGATCCTCTACATCCTAACTTCTACTAACCAGAGCCCTGGGCCTGAGTGGGGAATCTAGAGATTGGGAGCTGATTTTCCATAAGTAGCCAAGAGGCCCTAATATTTAGTAGCCAATAAAAAGAGATAAAGAAAATAAAATACTAAGAAGAAAATTATTATTTAAGGAAAAGTCTTACTATTCTTCAGACGTGTACCAGAAGCAAATGTTCTTGTAGCATTTTCTAAAATTAAAACATTTCATCTTATATAAAAGTTGCCTGTCTATACCCTTCTCAGTGCATTACATCTGTCAATCTATTTAATTTCCACACAATCTTATGAAGTCTCAAAATTATACCTAATTTACCTATGAAAAAATGGAGACTGAGATGAAATAATTTCCCCAAGATTTTAGTTATAAGGGAGATCAGGTTTGAATTCTAGGCAAATTTGATTGAGTCTGTACTTTTAATCATTATATTAAACGTCCTCTCTCTACACTTTATAAATATATCCACATTATGAGATATTGTGGAGAATTTTGTTGTCTCAGCCATTTATAACATAGTTACAGTGAATGAATCATCACTGGGGATAAAGCACCTATAAACCTCTTTTTATTTCTTTTGATATTTTCCTAAATTTACCTCATTTATTGGCATGCCAGAATGTGTGTGTCATATGGTCATGGATAAAGAGTCCAATAAGAAATCTAACATGTAAACAGCCTCATCTCAAAAAGATGCAGGTGTAGTGACTGGGCAAGAGGAGAGTAGTATAATTTCATAGACTAGGATCCAGGTGCTATAGCAGAGGCTGCTCAGGAAACACTAGGGTAAACACTGCCCCCTTCTCCATGGCCTACAGCCCACAGCTGCCCACAGATCCTCACTCCTTTCAAGACTCAGAGCCAAGGAGAGGCTCAGGGTAAGCCCAGGCAGCATTTGAGGGCCCTCCCCATAATTAACGGGCACTATAAAAAAAGAGCCCTTGTTTACAGTAATATTTTTATTCAATTTGTCTTTACAATCTAAGGAAGTATTTAATTTCCCTTAATGATATTAGCCATCCCAGCCTTTATCACCAGATAGGACATAACTATCCTGCTTTCACTTAATTTATAAACCTCATTAATACCTTTGCCTTTTAAATGTGATTGCAGATCTCCTAAGAATTGAGAGCTCTCTGAATGGTAGGAGAATTATTATGATTCATTGTTCACCCTGGAAATCCTGAGCACACACTGATTTATGATGGTGAATCCCCACTGAAGTGAGAAGAATTTGGGGGTAAGTGTAGGGCTTCTAGGGAAGCTCTCTTACTGCTCTCAGACTCAGGCTCCCAGTTTAATACAGAGCCTGTTGCTTATTGCACAAAAGCATGATGGAATCTCGGGGGGAAAACCCTCTAGCAATAACCAGCTTGAGAATGTCATTTCTGCCACCTGAAAAGTAATTGTATTCCTTTATTGGAAATGAAAAGTTAGGGCAAGTCCTAAATATTCCAGCTGGTATATGTTTTCCTCCCTCTGTGAGCATGATTTTCACCCGTGGTCTGAACAGTCAACCAGTTAAGTAGAACAGGACTTGCATTACTAGTCTCTATTCTTTTTCTGACAAAAGATCACATCTCCACATTTTCCCAGGCAGGGTGTTGATTTGCTGTAAAGATTCTTATCCAGAAGATCAAAGATTGCCCTTAGGTCCAGAAGAAAGAAGTGGCTTTCAGAGCTCACACTGTCATTAACAATGAATGTTTACAGTACCCCACAGTGTGTGCTATTATATTAGGTCTTATATCATTTTCACAGTTCATTACAAAGAGAACTTTGATGGTGATGATAGGAGATAGAAGATTTTTTTAATGCAAAATAAGAGTTAACTCTTGCCCAAACCAGGACATTTTCTAGAGGCAGAGTGACACATTGGAGTGCTTTGGATTCACTGGAGGGAGCCTGGTTTGTAGAACAATCAAGAACACATAACAAGACTGCTGTGTTCTTGAAAGAAGCCAGGTTGCTTCAGGAAAATATCTACCCACAGACTTAGGGTAGGCAAGTCACAAAGCATTTGATATTTATTCCTTGAACTCATTCCAATCTGCTTTATTACAGCTGCCTGGGGGCCTCCATTTGATACATAAATGACTATTGACTTCCATAAATTAAGAAAAAGAGTTGACGAGGTTTAATACTTTAATGAATTTTTATTAGTTGTCAGATGCCCAAAGTTCAGACAGAGAAAAAAAGAAAAGATTCTTGCTTTTGTTAACCTTAATTTTTAGACTAAAGAGCAGTCATGACTCATTCTGGGTAAAGAGTTAATGGAGTGTGGGTAATTGAGAGTGAATTTTGCACCCACCAGGACTAGCGGTTTGCTCCTGACCCTCATAGCAGCTTTGTACCTTGTTTCCAAAGCTCTTTACAAATCATCATAAAAGAGAAATGATCTCAGAAGCACATAAAGCCTTTTCTACAACCATTTTTCCAATAAATCTCTGACACATCTTTCATGTTGATCACAGAAATGCAAATTTTCTGACAGGCAAAGTGCAGCATGACTAAGTCCAAATGGAGTACAGTACGTTTACTCAAGTGGAAAGGATAATGCAGTGAAGCAAAATGCAATGAAACATAATGGAATTCACTCAACTTCAACTTCCAAAACCATGCATGCTTTCCATCTTTAGCTTATTGTTTAGCACTGGATTTACACATATTATTTTGAAATGATTAAACCAGTTAGAAAGAAAAATAATGTTTACACACTGCAGGTAATTTAATGCACTTGTTTCTCTTTACATGTATTTTTCTTTTTTTCCTGTAGCTTTGATTTGTAAGAAAGTCAGATTTGATAGGAGTAAAATAATTCCAAACTAAACAGGGATATAGATTCTAATTTTTGTTATGCTGGATTTCATACTAGGTTCAAAAAGGGAAATATGGGGTCTAGCCTCTCCTCAGCTTGCAGGATAATGGTTGCTAGGCAGCCAGCCTCCTGTTTGCAGAACAAAGAAAGAATGTCTTTATCTACAGATGAATTCAACAATGCCTCATCCTCTGTGTTTCCATCTGAATTTATGTGGTGGAACAAGGCTGCCAAGCAGCAGGGTTTCATGCACGGTAAATACCCACCCTATTTGTGAGGGTGACATTGCTGCACAAGGGTCAAAGTACAAACACAATTGGGCATCACTGAAACAGATTGTCATTACTCAGAGAAGTCAGCCCGATAACATCTAAGAGGCTTAAAACCTGCATTATGGATATTTTCACTGAATTTTATTTCATCAAAGCAGTACATGTAAGCAATAACTTACAAAGTTAAATTAGTAAACATAATGGGCTATAGCTAAAGGGTTTTCTACTGCATCACTTCCTGTTCCTATGTCTTCCTCTCCAAAAGTCACCTCTCAGCTCAACTCTGGTTGTTTAGGCCTCATAATTATATATGTTATAAATACATTACTGTCTCATTGGATTTATTAATTTTAGATGTTATTATCTACTGATGCCCTGTTAGGGTAAATGAAGGATTAGCTCTCTTGCATTGCCAAAACCTTTATCTGCCTCCCTCCTTCTCCTATTATAATTCCATTAAATCTGGGGGTTAAAGCAGTGTTCAGTGTTTATATTATTAAAACTTGCCATTGTGTCATAAAAAGATCACATTTACCTTGTTTTCAATTTGTCCTGAAGTTAAGTATTTCCTTATCTATTTTATTTGCTTAGGCTTCTTTGTACATATTACATCTTCCAAAATCTTCTATTATCCTCTCAGTACAGTTTTCCCAAAATAATAAAGTTCAAGAAACCGTGAATTACAAACTTTCCTTGGCGGTCTTCCTCCTGGAGACCTTTCTTCTCCTGAGTTCTCTAGGTTTGCTCCCAGCTGTCTACGTTTGAGTTCCCTTGACTACTGTCATCCTACGTTGCATACCTTATTTCTTGTACGTGAAGTTTTCTATGCTCTAGGTTTGCTCCCAGCTGTCTACGTTTGAGTTCCCTTGACTACTGTCATCCTACGTTGCATACCGTTTTTCTTGTACGTGAAGTTTTCTCCTTTCTTGTTTTAGTTTGGGTGGAGCGTATCCTCCCATAGTTTCATCAAGTCAAAACGATCATCCAAGGACAGAGGCTGTGGTGATGACAGGCCTCACCCTTTCTCCTGAACTAACTGCTCTTGGACTGAAGGTCCCCTCTGCCTGGTGCAAAGTTACCTCTCATGCTCCTTTCTCATTGTTTTCCCAACATTCCCTTTGCTTATCTCCTGTGTTGAGTACCTATTTTTTTGGTGCAGCAAGTCTTCCTCTTTCCTGGTACATTCCTTCCTTTGGGGGAAAACATCTCAAGTAGCTTTCTAGAAAAGGAAGGAAGGAAGGGAAGGAAATGTTTAGAGATCTTACATATTGGACAACTCCCTTATTCTATGCTCACGCGTGGCTGAGTTTGACTAGGAATCTAAGTTGTAAATCATTTTCTGTCTATATTTGAAGGCACTGCTCCACTGACTTCTGGTTTCCAAGGTTGCTGCTAGAAGTCTGATGCATTCTGTTCCCTGAGCCTTTTATTTGATCTTTCTTTCTCTCCAGAACTTTATTTTTTTACATCTTTATTGGAGTATAATTGCAATACAATGGTGTGTTAGTTTCTGCTTCATAACAAAGTGAATCAGTTACACATATACATATGTTCCCATATCTCTTCCCTCTTACGTCTCCCTCCCTCTCTCTCCGGAACTTTTAATATCTTTCTAAGTCCAGTGTTCTGAGATGTTACTATACACTGTCAATATGTATCTATTTACTTGAATGTTACTACTTCTTGCCAACATCAAAACACAGGATTTAGCAGGTTAATGTGGAGGTATAGGCACCTTCACTTTTTTTAAATCTCTAGGTAAATATGAAGAGAAGTAAGGTTGAGAAATATTCAGTCATTTTACCATTTTTTACCACAAATGGTAAAATAGACCAAACATATTTTGAACCCCTCAGTACTTTCTATAAACTCTATACCCACTTCTCTTTACTCTGCCCTATCAGGCATACAGAATCATCATATTCTTCCCTATTTTGTTCCTTCTCTCACATATGCTTGTTTCCTATAGCTTTCAGCATGTCAGTGCACTTTATTAAGAATCAACAAGTTATCACTTATTATGCACCTATGGCAATCCAGGTTCTCTAGACCTGCTATACCATTAGGTCACAGGTGTTATTACAATATTTGGCAATTGTGGAAATAGAGGCTCAAAGAAATAAACTAACATGTAGGATCACTCAGCAAATAAGAGGCAAAAGCAAGGTTTACATCCAGTTCTGTCTGATTTCAAGGCCTGTCTTTTACCCTCTTTCTTTACTTCCTTTCTTACTTTCTCAAAAACTGTAAATTAATGTGAGATGTGTTCAAATTACAGGATGAAAAAGTTATGACTTGTTTATCTAGATTACGAATGATGTACATTTGAAAGTGTTAGTTTATGTATTCAATAATGTAATCTAGATTTAAAATTATGTTACAAGGGTTTGCACAGAGCAACAGGAGTAGTTTAATGTGGATAACTGAATCTTCCAGTATTCACTTGCTTAAGCTCTAGTCTCATATAAGCTCCTTGGAGTGGTTTGTTATAATCCTGGCAAAATACCTACTAAAGAAATAGTTGAAAATTTTAAAACCATTATTTAAACACAATCCTTTCTTGACTTAAATCTAGACTCTAGGTTATTTAGCTCTAGCATATTTGTGTGGATTTTAATTTTCAAATGATGATATTTCATACACCCAAGGCAATATTTATCTGGTGGGAAAGTTGCATTAGTAATAATTTACATTTTGCAGGCAGTGGGGAAGAAGGCACTTCTGCTAAAAGGAATAACATGTTTTTATTCAACTTTTGCAAGAGAAAAGGGCTTGTTATAAAAATAAGTCATTCTGCTGATGAAAGAATAATGCTTGGAAATGCACCTGTGGACAAGACATCACTTATGAGAAACAGGAAAATAAAGCTCTGTATGTGTTGCTGTGTGACCACTCTTCTATTCATACAGGGGCCTCACATGGAGAAAGAGGGGTGTTCAGCCTCTGAAGCACTCTTTCTAAAAATATGTACATATAAATCCCCTCCTCAGTCTCTTCTAAAATGAAATAAAGATCAAGAAATTATATTGTGATGTTGAGCTACATAAACTGAAACCAGAAACATTTATGTTGACATGAATTATATCAATTGAGGTAATAAATGGGTTTAGAATGAAATTTAAGGCAAAGTACAAGTGTAGAAGGGATGATTCCTTCTTCAGAACCCTAGGCTTCAAAACTTAAGGAGCAAAACTATCTATTTAGTTGATATTAGATATATGTTTTACCTATAAGATACTTATCCAATGCTGAAGTTCCATTTTATGTATAATCTTATGAATGGACAAGGCAATTCTATGATACTTTAATTTTGCATGTAGTTATAAGAATTCAAAATATATAAAACCCTTTTTGTGAGGGGATTCTTGACCTAATTACTCATCTTTGTCTCTAGTACAGTAGGAACTGAATTTTGTTTGGATATCATGATGCCATTCTGGGTACTTGTAAAATAATTTTCTATTTTTAATTCTCTGTTTTCATAGAACTTCTCATCCTGGCCTTATTTCACTTAAATCAATCTCTCTCTCTCTCTCTCTCTCTCTCTCCATCTATCCTTTTCTCTCTCAATCAGTCAGAATTTACCTACAACACGTTGAATTAAGCCTAGTTCTGGTTCTGACATAAATACCAGTGAATATTTTGAAAAGTCACAAATTCTGTTTCTTTGTCTCTAAAATGAAGAATTTACTACATCACTGGTTCTCAATCCTAGTGGCATCACCTGGGAAACTTTAAATTTATTAAAACTAAAACAAAACAAAACAATGTCTATCAATCATTCCCCTTCTCCCCTGCTTCATTTGGGTCTTGCCCAGAACCCAGAGATAGGCATTCTTTAGAACTGCTAAACTAATCCAGTGATGTTTATTTTTTCAAATTTTAAGGTGTACATAAATCTCCTGGGGAATCTTATTAAAATGCAGACTCTATACATTCAGTCTGGGGAGGGGCTTGAGATTTTGCATTTCTAACAAGTTCCCAGAAAATGCTAGTGCTTCAGGGCCAAGAGTGTCACTTTAATTAGAAAGGATCTAAATTATCTTTAAGAATACTTTCAGAAAAAGAAAGAAAGAAAGGAAGGAAGGAAGGAAGGAAGGAAGGAAGGAAGAAAGAAAGAAAGGAAGGAAGAGGAAAATGAAAGAAAAGAAACATATAATTAATGCATTTTTATGGCTTATAAAGGCCTGACATTTGTTAGAAACAACTGAAGAACTAGACATAAAATTTAAATAATGAAAAAATTTTCACTCAAATAATGTTTAATATTGTTATAGGAATTCACCAGAAGGAATATTTCCAGCATGACAAGTTTGAGATTTGCACATAAAATACGTAATTCTATTTTAATAAATGGAATTTTCTGAATCCCTAAAACTCTTCATGAAGGTTGACTATTAAGATGGTTATACTTATGTGTCAACTTATAGGGTATTTTTGAATGAGGTTGACATTTAAATCAATGAATGCTGAGTAATGCAGATTGCCTTTTTAATGTGGGTGGGCTTCATCCAGTCAGTTGAAGGCCTGAAGAGCACAAAAAGTCTGGGTTTCTTAAACAAAGGGAGATCTCCAGTAGTGTGCCTTCACACTTCACCTACACCATCTGCTTTCCTAGGTCACCAGCTTGTTGGCCTTCAGACTGGAATTGTACTATGAGCTTTCCTGGGTTTCCAGCCTGATGAAACATACTACATTTTTTGGATTCTCCCAACCCCATAACTGTGCAAGCCAATTTCTTATTCTCACTACTTATCTATCTAGAGGCAGATATAGAGATAGAGATAGAGATAGTGGTATAGATATATCTATCTATATCTATATCTATATCTCTAGATAGAAAGATAGATAAATAGATAGATAGATAGATAGATAGATAGATAGATAGATAGATAGAGTTAGATTCCACTGATTCTGTTTCTCTGGAGAACTTGCACTAATACAGACCAGATTTTGGTACCAAAACTAAGGTGGAGCATGTCACAATATCCCTTTTAAAGTGAAAGGGTAGTTGTTTCAAAAGGCCCTTCCAAAGCCAAAAGGAGATATAATACCTAGTGGGTCTACTTGGATTTTGGAGGCAACATATTTCTCATTTAGGTGTGTTACCCCAGCTCTTTCATCTCACTAGGTAAAAGTTACTAATTTTGAGTAAGTCTCAAAACAAGAGTAGGCTCTGCAGTAGGCCCAGGCTGCCATGCAAGCGTCTCTGCTTCTTGGGTTACAGGATCAGTAGAGTTAAAAGTGCCTGGAGTGTCAGTGGCAGGTAGGGATGCTGTTTGGAGCCTTTGTCTCCAGTAGCTGAATCACAGCACAGGTTGTTCTGAGTTTGGATCTAAGCCCTGCCATTCTCCACAGATAAATACCCTCTTTTTAAGACACAGTTTGGGGTGTGCTACTCAGCCTCAGTAGAGGCTGAATGCTTAACCATAAGCCACCAGGTCACCACATGACCTGAGCTGCCCACCACGAGCTTGGTGTTATCTGACCCAAAAAGCCATGAAGGTGGGGGTGATAGCAGTCTTCTATCACCAAATGGGAGTGGTGTGTATGAAATCAGGCTTGAACAGAGCCTGAAGGCACAAGCAAGTTACCTGAAGAAGTGGCCTAAAGGCCCATGGACCCCACTCCTGTTATACTGCTTTCTCTCTCCCAACCTGCACCTAGTGATTCATGGGGAGCTCCCTCCACTGACAGAGGAAAAGAAGACCCAGGCCTTGTTTACAGATGGTTCTGTATACCATATGCCAGAACTACTGAAAAGGGGACAGCTGTAGCATTATGACCACTTACTGGGACAATCTTGAAGTAGAGTGGTGAAGGGAAATCCTCCCAATGGACAGGACATCAAGCCCTGAAACTGATTGTTCATTTTGTTTGGAAGGAAAGATGAACAGATACACAGTTATATACTGATTCATAGACTATGACCAATGGCTTGTCTGGATAGTCAAGGAAACAGCCATGGAAAGAACATGATTGGAAAACTGGTGACAAGGAAGAGGTATGTGGATAGATCTGAGTAGACAAAAATGTAAAGATGTTTGTTTCCTGTCAATGTTCACCAAAGGGTGACCTCAACAGAGGAGGATTTTAATAATCAAGTGAACGGTATGACCGTTTTGTGGATATGAGCCTCCTCTTTTCCCAGCCACCCCTGTCATCACCCAGTGGGCTCATGAACAAAGTGGCCCTGGTGGCAGACATGGAGATTAAGCACAGACTCAGCAATGTGGACTGCCACTCACCAAGGCTGCACTGGCCATGGCCACTGCTGGGTGCCTAATCTGCCAGCAGCAGAGACCAACAGTGAGACCTCCATATGGTGCCATTTCCCAGGATGATCAGCCAGCTACCTGGTAGCAAGTTGGCTACATTGGACAACTTCCATCAAGAAACAGGCAACATTTTGTTCTTCTTGGAATAGACCCTCTGGATATGAATTTTCCTTCCTTGCACACAATGCTTCTGTTAACACTACTGTCTGTGAACTTACAGAATGCTTATCCACCATCATTATATTCCACCCTGCACTGTTTCTGATAAAGGAACTAACTTCATAGGAAATGAGGAGCAGCAATGAGCCTCTGCTCCTAGAATTCACTGGTCTTACCATATTTCTCCCTATCCTGAAGGAGCTGTCTTGAGAGAAAGTAAATTGGCCTTTTGAAGACTCATTTACAATCTCAGCTGGTGGAAATACTTTGCATAAATGGGGAAAGTTTCTCCAGGAGACTGTATATGCTCTGAATCAGCATCCAAATTACAGTGTTACTTCTCCAATGGCCAGGATTGATGGGTCCAGGGGTCAAGGGGTGGAAATGGGAGTGGCACTACTCGCTATACCCCTGTTCACCTACTAGAACAATCATTGCTTCCTCTTCCCATTACCTTATATTCTGATGGCCTAGATGTCTTTGTTACAAAAGGGAAGGAGACATGATAAAGGCTCAGTTGAACCACAAGTGAAGACTTCTCCCCAGCCACCTTGGATTCCTCATGCCTGTGAATCAACAGGCAAAAAAGGCAGTAGATACTCTGCTGGCTGGGATGACTGATCCTGTCTTCCAAGGGGAAATTGGAGGTCTACTCCACAATGGAGGTAATGAAAAGTATGTCTGGAATACAAGAGATCCCTAGGGTGTTTCTTAGTATTACCATGCCCTGTGGTTAAGGTCATTGGAAAACTACAAAAACCCAATCCAGGCAGGACTACTAATGGCCCAGACACCTCAGGAATGAAGGCTTGGGTCACCCCACCAGGCAAATAACCATGACCAGCTGAGGTGCTTATTGAAGCAAAGTGAATTAGTAGAGGAAAATAGTTATAAATACCAGCTCCAGCACATGACCTGCTTCAGAAATGAGGACCATAGCTGTCATGAGTGTTTCATCCTTATTTTGTTATGAGTGTGTGTGTGTGTGTGTGTGTGTTAAGCATCTTGGCTTTCTTCCTTCTTTAACCCGTTATTGAGGAACATAAGATATATTGATTTTTATATCATAGTATTTAAGTATTGTAAGGTTTCCATCATAGTATTGTAGTTTTGAAATATCAAGGAGAAGAATAAACATCATTCAAGGACTTTTTGTCCTCCTCTGGGAAAGTGTTAGTACATTTTCAGGTGTATGTAGTACAGTTGTATCATGTTAGCTGAAATTATGACTTTGTTATTGTCTTTATTTGGAGATTAAGTATGGTTTAAGGAGATGCATATGAGTGCCAAGTTGACAAAGTGTGGCCTCATGATGGTTAATTTTATGTGTCAACTGAAAGGGTGTTTTGGGATGAGATTTATGTATTTAAATTTGTTAACCTTGAGCTGATTGTTCTCTATAATGTGTGTAGGGATCATCCAGACAGTTGAAGGCTAGAATAGAACAAAAACACTGGCTGCCTCAAGCACAAGGAATTCCTCTGCAGACTGCATTCAGAAGTCATCTGCATCAGAGTCCCTCCTGGGTCTCCAGCCTGCCAGCCTACACTGCAGATTTGAACATTTCAACCCCCACAATTACCTGAGCCAATTTCTTACAAGTAATCTCTCTACATATATGCATATCCTATTGGTTTGTTTCTCTGGAGAACTCTGACTAATGCAGCGATTCATCCCCTTAGGAAGCATCCGTCCTTGTTATCAAACCCTCCTCCCACCCACTCCCCTGTGGGCCTCACATGCAGCACAGACCACCAGCAATTTATTCTCTCTTATCTGAATCACACATTCACAACTGGAAGCATATCTTCTTCCTTAGGCATTCACCATCCCGCCCTTCCCATATCTGTGACTTGTAGCCACTCTCCTTGTCTCCTTTAATAAATTTTCCAAATCTTAGCCACAGGGACACTTCTAGATCATAAGTGTCCTTGTTTAAACACTTAATTGGCAAATTGTTTTCCTCAGACTCAGTTCCAAGGTTGGCTAAGAGACTCCATGTGATGGGGTCTGCTCCCTCTCTCACACTTCCTGTGACCACATTTGTTTCCTTTGAGCTACCTGTTCCTGGTGTGTTCTCTTTCCAGCAGCCCTCAGTTGGTGGCTCTCCTTTGGGGATGTACTGATCAAGGTTCTCTGGAGAAAACAAACCAATAGGACATATATAGATACATAGAAAAGGATTTATTGTAAGGCTATGAATGACTATGGAGGCTAAGTCCCACAATCTGCCATCTGCAAGCAGGAAGCCCAGAAGGGTTATGGTGTAGTTCAAGCCCAAACATGAAAGCCTGAGAACCAGTGCCAGTCCAAAGTCCCAAGACCCAGGAGCACTCCTGTCCTGAGCACAGGAGAAGCGGGATGCCCAGCTCATGCAGAGAACAAATCTGGCTTTCCTCTGCTTTTTCTTCTCTTCAGGCCCTTAATGAATGGGATATTGGCTACCTGCATTGGTAAGTGATGACTTTATTCAACCTAATGATTCAAATGCTAATACCTCTGGAATCACTCTCACAAACACACCCAGAAAAAATGCTTCACCAGCTATCTGGGCAACTCTTAGCCCAGTCAAGCTGACACATAAAATTATCCATCACTGGCATGGGGAGGGTCATGGTAGTTCTACCTTCTGCTCATCCCCATTTCCTCAGAACCTTCTGGAAGCTTTTTCTACAATGCCTAAGCCCAACCTTTCTTTGTGCTCTGTTCATATACTCTGGGAAAGTGATCATCACACTTTATTCAAATCACCTTCTTTTTTTAATGAAATAAGTCAGACAGACTTATATGTGGAATCTACAAAACTAAAATAAATGTATATAACAGAACAGAAACAGACTCACATATATAGAGAACAAACTGGTGGTTACCAGTGAGCAGTGGGGGGGAGGGGCAAGATGGGGTAGGGGATTAAGAGACACAAACTACTATGTATAAAATAAATAAGATACAAGGGTATACTGTGAAGTACAGGGAGATATAGCCATTATTTTATAATAACTTTAGATGGAGTATAGTCTATAAAAATCTTGAATCACCATGTTGTACACCTGAAACTAAGATAAGATTGTGAACCAACTATATTGCAATCACCTTTTTAACTATCAATGTCCTTCACTCACTATTAAACTTCACAGTCTATAGTGCCTGGCATTGAGATGGTACTAAATAAAGTTTTGTTTATTGAATGAATGACAGAATTTTCTATTGTTCTCCCATTGTGTGTAGCAAAAAAGCTAATGTAATCAAGTGGATGTCACCTTTTTCTCAAATATTTAGTATATGGGATTTAGAATGCAGAAATAAAACATTCGGTTTGGGATTCAGAAAACAGAAATTTAAGTTCTCAGGTCTGAGGTGTTTTGACTTACATTAATACAAGTACTTTTCTAGTGTAGCTCTTCCCCTTCCTGGCCTATTGAGCATACCTGCTAAAGGAAAATAGTATGAGTTTTCTGTCTGATTTTTGTTCTCTTATTTTTTTCCTGCCAAGGAGATTTGGGGCACATAAATCATTAATGTGTGTTTTTATATATTTTGGTGGTCAGTGATGAGAGAGTTTAAGGTAACATAAATCCTTTTTGTGGTTATTTATGAGAGATACTTTCAGAGTGTAGAATTCAGTACAGGTCCTATGGATGACCTTCAGATAAGAGCCTGGCTTGAGCCTGTACATTTGGAAATGGACAGAGTTCTTTGCACAGGCTACTTTTAGTAGAATATCATAGGAGCATCATGTGCTACTGTAACCCTTCCCATTTCTCTTTTAGAAGACTTGTTATTTTCCTAGCTTGGGAAGGAGTAAAAACATACCAGCTACTGATCACTGACATTCAAGTACAAAACTAAGTACTACAATAAAAACTTGGAGATAATTTTGTTCAAAAATAGTAGGAAGTGAAAATTTAACTTCGTCTATGAAAATCTCCCTAAGTTTCTATGTGAACATAACTGATGGAAATCTGCTTATATTATTTAGCACAACTGTTTAATTGTTCTTCATCTTCACTGATACAAATGAGGACATACCTCTTCTTTAGCTCCATATACTGTTCAAAGGTAGAAAAATGTACTTCCTTTAAAATGTATGAAATCAGACTATACACTGGTTTGATTCCTCATCACTGCTTGCTATGTTCACTGGATTTTAATGTAGTAATTCCATGACACACACAGAGAAACATTCACTATAAAATGAAAAGTCCAAAAATGGAAAAAAAAGGACTTTACCATTGCAATGATTTCAGAAAAGTAATTCAATTTTACAGAAGAGATGCTAGGCTTAATGCCTTCTATTTTGTTTCAGTGTGATCACCTGAAAATGGCATGAGAGCAATACATAATTCAAATATCTTTCAAAATTGAACCATGTAGTTTTACAGATCTAATAGGAAATCAGTACAAATCTACTTTTTACAGGACAAATATGTCTGCATGGTTATAATGCCAATTGTCCTTACCTGTGATTCTCTCTCTCTCTCTCTCTCTCTCTCTCTCTCTCTCTCAATTACCATTCCTGGAGTTTTATAGAATCAAAGATATTCTAACAATAGATGAAGTGATTTGACAGATGCATTACAAGATCTAAAGAGTACTGTTTGATATATCAGATTTTGCTGTTCAAGTCATTTGCACAAACATTTGCTTATGGTGGTTGTGTATAGACCACTATAAGAATGTCACATTCATGAGCAAATCATTCCCTTAATGTAATCATTGCATCTGCTTTCTAGAGCAATGTAAATTTTTATATCAATCTCTGTTCAGATCTTATGTGGAAAAATATGTTAATATAATATTCCATCTCGATGAAGACCAAAAAACTGTTGAAAAATAAAGAAACCAGCAAGTGACTATAAACTAGCATGTTTAAAGAAAAAGAATTAAAAAATATATCCATTATTTTGGGTAAAACATGGCTATGTTTCCTTTCCATCAGTATAAATGGTGGGAATGTCTGGCTCTACTCTAAAATCTATTACTATAAGTTGCTTTAGAAGGACAAAAGTTGAGCAACCACCTGGGAGTGTCATGCTGAGTGTGGACTGTGAGTTAGACCACATTTTAACTCATGTTCCACTTGTGCCCCTTGTAGCCTGAAGCAGGACATGTACTTGCCCTGATCCTCATACCTCTGGTCTCTAAACTGAGGGCCACACCTATCCCATTCACTGTTGTGACACTGAATGACATAGCATATAAAGCACTTAGAATGGCGTTAGCACACAATATGTGATCAATAAGGATTATCTATAAATATCAACATTAATAGTATTTGGGTTCTTCTATGTACTTTGAAAAATATAGGAACATAAATAGTATTCATTCTGAAATTTTCTGTTCTCTAACTCACCTTGTCTGCTTTGACACTGAGTTTTTAGTGCTCTCATGGAGTGAATTGCTGTTTTTTTGATTTATTGGGAGAGGTTGACCAATATTACAGTAATCTGTCCCTTGAAAGGTAGTGGAATTCAGTTTTAAAACATTTGATACTAATGTTTTCTTCATGGGTTGACTTGTAGCTACTGATTCAGCTTTTTAATGATTATAAGACTTCCAGGATGTTATATTTTTCTAGAAATCTTTCTATTCTGACAAAATTATCAAATATGTTGGCTTTTATTATCTCATTAAAATAATATCTGATGGTCCTATGCCATTTCCGTTTTTCGTTTTTCATAGCAGTGATTTTTGCTCCTAAGTCTACTCCTCATCATCCTTCATCTCCATCCATCTTGGTAGAGGTTTGCTTTTTGTTTTCTTGATTTCGCTTTTGTGATTAGTTTTCTGTTTCGTTAGTTAACATTCTCCATTTTTTCCCTATCATCAGTTATTTTGATAGCTATTCTGTTATTTTTTAAACTTAAATTTATGCTTAGTTCACAAACATTCCCTCATTCCTACTTCCTCATGTAGTATTTAATGCTTTTGTTTTCCTTTAAGCATCATTTTAGCTGAGTTCCACAAGTACAAGTATATTCTACTTTAATTACTTTTTAGTTACAAGTATGTTTTTACATTTCTACTATAATTTCTTCTTTTTTTTTTTTTTTTAACATCTTTATTGGGGTATAATTGCCTTACAATGGTGTGTTAGTTTCTGCTTTATAACAGAATGAGTCAGTTATACATATATATATGTTCCCATATCTCTTCTATAATTTCTTCTTATATCTATGCAGTATTTAAAAATATTGTTTTCCTTTTACTGTATGGAGGTTTTACATTTATCCTCTGTTTTATAAAATTCTAATTTAATTATAATATGGACTAATTAATATAAAATATTTCAGTTTTTGCCACTTGACATATTGCCTATGCGTAATAAGAAGTTAAATTTTGTAAATGTCACATGGGTGCAGGGCTCTATCTATATTATTCCAACAAATCAAGACATTATTTTTTTTATGCAAAATATCTTTCTAACTAAACTTTAATCACTTTGAACTTTCAATACTTTAAAAACCAGTTGAGCACTCCTGATTTGAATGTGGGTTTGTCAGCTTCACTTACAACTTGCTTTATATTTACATTATTTCATTTTTTTTAGACTCTCCATGTGTTTATCCCATAATGATGCCTTTGTCCTATGTCTTTTTGTCCAATATCAATATTGTACAGATCTAATATTAATATACATCTGAGATTTTCTGGGCTTTATTTTTTGATGTGATTATACACACACACAGTTTTTCAAACTCTCATGACATTTGAAAACATATTATTGAAGTATAACACATATACAGTCAAATCTTAAGCTTGATAAGCTCTTACAAACTGAACACACCCAAGCAACCACCACACAGAGTAAAAGCAGACAGACAGAATGTTTCCAGCATCCCAGGCATTCACTCTGTGCCCCATTTCAATTACCACCCATACTCCAGGGTTGACTACCATCACGACTTCACACTTTAGTTTGGCCAGTAATTGAATTTTACATAAAGGGGACAACAAAATGTGTACTATTTTGTGCCTGGTTTACTGAACTTGAACACTGTGTTTGTGAGATTCCTCAACGTTATTGCATTTGCTCATTTTACCCGAGTTTATGTATCCATTCTTAGGAAATGGGAGTATGCGTAGCTTCTAGTTGGACTATTTAACCAGTACTGCTCTGATATTTTTGTACGTAACGTTGGGTGTTCCATGTGCTCATACTTCAATTATGTCACTTAAAAATATTATAGAAATAAATTTTTCCTGCACCCTATCTGAAAAATTGCTTTAAACCTCAAGTTAGACCATTTATATAATATTTTTAATGACACATTCACACACATATATATGTCTATATATGTAATAATATATAGCCATGTATATAAAAATTTCTTTTTGCCTTGATATGATTTTATTACCTTTTTTTTGCCTTTTTAAAAACCAATTTATTTTTTTTTCTTTATTACATATTTTCCATCAGCTGGCTTGGAACTAATTTACTCAATTTCTCATTTCTATTGTTTTAGGGGTTAATTTTGAAATTTTAATGGGTACTTATAATATTTTAACTCCTCACATCTTGTTACTAATGACAACATTTCAATTCAGTCCTCTTAATTCTGCCCTAATTGTTATCATTAATGTTCCTTTATATACAATGTTTGTTTAGATTTTCTAATGTGTTGCCTTTTTTTAGGGATCACTTTTCTTCTTTGTTAAGTTCAACAAAGTTCAACTTAAAGTTCAACAAATAAATTAAAAGAAAATGTTTATTAGTATTCCTCTGAGAATATCCTCATGTCACTTTGTCTGAGAAGTTATTTTGCTGGATATACAATTCTAGGTTCACAGATATTCCTTAACTATCTCTTGGAGATGTTACTCTACCATTTTTTGGCTTCTATTTTTGCAGTTGTAAATCTGTTGCTCAACACACTGGCATTTCTTTGTAAGTGAGCTATCATTTCTCATGGTCTGCTTCAATTAACTTTGCCTTTTCTATGCTATTTTGTCTATAGTTTCACTAAAATATGTCTAAGAAAGAATTTCTGGTTTCTTGTTTTTTCTTCCTTTCCTTTCCTTTTCTTTCTTTGTCTTACGGCATACATAATACTTTCTGTACTTGTGAGTTTGTACTTTTTAATCATTTCTAGGAAATTCTCAGCCATTCAACTAATCAATTATTGCCACAGCTCTCCTCTCTCTTGAACTCCTGTTCAAATATCAGTGTGACTTTCTCTTTGGGTTTCATCTCTTAACTTTTCTTCCATCATCTCGTTACTTTTTATTACATTCTGGATTATTTCCTTACATATACCTGCCAATCCACTAGGTTTCTCATGAGCTCTGAGATGGATGTTTAATGCACTGTTTGAGTTTGTAGTTGTACAAATTTGTATTTTGTGCTACATCTTTTCAAATATTTTCAGTTAGAGTTATTTTATATTCTGTATCTGATAACCAACTCTGTTATTTGTTGGTGACTCTCTTATAGTGGTTTCTTTTCCTGTGTGTTTAGGATCTTTTATTCTGATCTCCCATTGGTTGAAATTAATTGGTGGAAATCCAGGGACAAAAAATGTGGCTGTTTTCTTCCAGGAGCATTTTCTTCTGTCTAGAATCAGAGTATTACCCAAGCGGGACCACTCTGGCCAACTTTCAGAAACTCTAGTTTATTCTAAAAATATTTCAGTCCGCCCCCACCAGGGAGGCAGGTGACTGGGCGCAGCTCTGGGCCACAGCAGCAGCTCCCGCGGCTGCGGCCGTGGTGGATCGGGATGCGATGCGGTGTGGAGACAGACGAGCAGGGCTGCTTGACCGCGTGGTGGTACATGGTTGCACAGAACCTGAGATCTTTCCCATACTCCTGTTCAACACTCAGAAGAAAAACTTCCACTCTGTGTACCAGCTTTATAAGTAAATCTTTAAAAAAACATATTTTCGGGCTTCCCTGGTGGCGCAGTGGTTGAGAGTCCACCTGCCAATGCAGGGGACACGGGTTCGTGCCCCAGTCCGGGAAGATCCCACATGCCGTGGAGCAGCTGGGCCCGTGAGCCATGGCCGCTGAGCCTGCACATCCGGAACCTGTGCTCTGCAATGGGAGAGGCCACGGCAGTCAGAGGCCCGCATACCGCAAAAAATAAAGAAAGAAAGAAAGAAAGAAAGAAAGAACATATTTTCCCTCCTCTGATGAACATGCTGATTATTTTCAACCTTTTCAGAGCACCATTTCTTGCGGATTTAAAGAAACCGGAGTTAAAGATTCCTCACACAGTGAACTTCTACATCAAAGTTGAACCTAGGGTGATTCTGGGTATCTGGCACACAGTTCCTAGCTGCCGGGGGGAGGATGCTAAGGGGAAGGGCCATAGCTGGTATGAAGCAGCTCTCCATGATGGCAACCCAATTATTGTTTATCTTCATGGCAGTGCAGAACACAGGACAGCTCCTCATAGACTTGAGATAGTAAAGGTGCTGAGTGATGGTGGTTTTCATGTCTCGTCTGTTGACTATAGAGGGTTTGGGGACTCGACGGGTAAGCCGATGGAAGATGGGCTGACTTCAGATGCTATTTGTGTCTACAAGTGGACCAAGGCAAGAAGTGGTACCACCCCCGTGTGTCTCTGGGGCCACTCTCTGGGAACAGGATTTACAACAAATGCTGCAAAAGTTCTAGAAGGGGAAGGATTCCCAGTTGATACTATTATCCTGGAAGCTCCATTTACCAACATATGGGTTGCAAGTATCAATTATCCTTTGTTGAAGATTTACGGAAACTTCCAGGATTTTTAAGCACAGTTATGGATGCCCTGAGGAAAGAGGAACTAGTCTCCCTCTATGATGAAAATGTTAAATTCCTGTCTTCTCCCCTTCTTATCATACATGGTGAGGATGACAAAATGTTGTCTTTGGAATTTGGAAAAAAGCTCTATGAAATTTCACACAATGCATATAGGAACAAAGAGGGTGAAGATGGTGATCTTTCCTCCTGGCTTCCAACAAAACTTCCTTTATAAAACTCCACACTGTTAAAAACCATGATATTTCCTGAGCCAGCAGTGGGCATGAGGTATGAGTACAGTCGAGAGCAAAGACTTGCTCCAAACGCCACTTGTGATGTATATTTCTTGTGTAAAACTCTACTGGGCTGCTTGGGTGAGCTGAAGTTACTGACATTTCTACAAGACACTTGCCTTTTAGTAAAGGAAAGTATCTATGCTGGGAAAAAAATAAATAAATAAAAATATTTCAAGTTCTCCTCTGTCAGTTTGTTGTTGGCCCAATGCTTAAACTCTTGTTTATAGGATTCATGTTGACATTTGCTTTTTTCAGCTCTTGTTTTCATTCAGATTATTTTTTGCCTCTTGGACATTCCCCTTACTTTGTGCAAGCCCATAAGTACAATTAAAAGTGTATTATACGCAGTGTTTAGTTGTTTTCCAGGATCAAGTTCCTTCTGAATACATTAGTATCTTGTTTTCTATATTATTTGAAATGAAAGATGTCAGTTTAGTGCTTTCATATGCATTGCAATTTTATTACAATTTTTTTACGTATCTCAATGAGTGATATCACTAGAATTTTCCATCATGGATCCTTTTGTCATAAAAGGCCATACGTGTAGATATAATATGAAACACAAAATGAAAAGCACTCTTAGGAAGGGATGAAAAAGTAGCTATTGTATAAAATGGGCATAAATTCTTATGTGTGACTCTTTAAAAAAATAGATAAAAGTAGTATTCCTTGCCATTGTTGCAGGAATGGTGGCTGAGCCAGCATTTTACATGTCCTCATGCACCTCCCAGTCCTACTGTGGTTGGGCAGAACCCAGTGACAAATTCTAGACAGTGGGCTATGGATGAAGGTGATGTGTCTTGTCCAGGAGAACAAGAGAGCTGAACAGGACACTCAGGCATCTCTTCCCTCCCACAGTGACAAGGAAGCCCATGGACCGACCTTCTGGAGCCTCAGCATCAAAGACGCTGTATTGCTCAGCCCCTTCCCCAGCAGCAGTGCCCTAGATTACTGCTCAGACCAGCAGCGAATATTCACCCTAGCAGGATTAGTCATGGAGATTTGAGGGGTAGTTCTTACAGCAAAACCTAGCTTCACCTGAGCAGTCCAGTAAAACACTATTTTAAGGAGATTCTTAATAACCATTTATGGGAACATTTTTTTCTGAAATTTAGCATGTTCACACCAAGTTCTTTGCCTTCTCTCCATGCCCCACCCTCCCCCTTCCGTTTGGTGCTGTGGCTTGTGTGGCAGTCTTTGTGTAGCATGGGGTGATCATCATGTATGAAGCCCAAAGCAAGTTCCTTCACGTTCATGCTCACTTTGTCTTCTGGAATATGACCCTAATTAGTGTACCTGTTTCAAAGGATTGTTCTGAGAATGAAAACAGTGATTGCATAGAAAGCACACATCATAGAAGCCAGCACAAAATATTCTCTTGAAGGTGATAGCCAGTAACCACATTTGATACAATATATTATCTAAAATGCCCAGTTTCTTAAAAAAAATGTAGCCTGCATAGAAACATTAAAGTATAATTATGACACATACATTGGAAAGAAAAGAGCAACACACAACTGCCTATGAGAGAATCTGAAAGAAGTCATTAGAGAAATGCAAGTTAAAATAACAAGGAGGTGCCACTATACACTTGTTAGAATAGCCAAAACCAAACCCCAATGAAATGGTTAATTTCATGTCAACTTGGCTAGGCTACTTGCCTAGTTATTGGGTCAAACCCTAGGCTAAAGGATGCTATGAGGATATTTTTTATATATGAGGAACATTTAAATCAGTAGACATTGCATAGGGAAAGTTACCCTCCATGAACTGGATTCACCTCATCCAATCAGTTTGAGGCCTTAGAATCAAAGCCTGTAGTTTTCTAAAGAAGAAGAAATTTGGCCTCAAGAGAGCTACATAGAAACTCTGTCTACGTTTCTAGCCAACCCTGCACATTTCAGAAATGAGACCACAACACCAACTCTTACCTGAATTCCCAACCTGTCTGCTTGCCCCTATGGAGTTCAGACTTAGAGCCCCCACAACCCTATGAGCTAATTCCTTAGAATAACCTTTCTCTCTCTCTCTCTCTCTCTCTCTATATATATATATATATATATATATATATACACACACACACATATATATATGTATATATATATCACATATGTAAGATATATACCTTTTTGTAATAAGATTACAGCTGTTACTGTGTAATTGATAAATTGTAACATATATAAAAATAAGGCATATCTTATTTTATCTATATGATATATATCAATATAAGATATATATAAAAGATATATAGCTTACTTTTATATATAAAATATTATATATACAAATACATATATCTTATTAATATACATACATACATACATACATACATACATACATATACATCTTACTGGTTCTCTTTCTCCATGCCAGTCCAATTGATGGCAAGATCATGGAGTAACAGGAACTCTCATTTATTGTTGGTGGAAATGCAAAATGATTCAACAATTTTGGAAGACAATTTGGTAGTTTTTTAAATAGCCAAAACTAACCTTACCATATGATCCAGAAATTACACTCCTAGGTATTTACCAAACTGATTTAAAAACTTATGTCCACATAGAAACTTGTAGCTAACTGTGTATTATAGCTTCATTCATAATTACCAGAATTCATCTTTAATAGACAAATAGATAAAAAAGATTTTAGTTTATCCATGTAATGGAATATTGTCCACTGATATAAAGAAATGAGCTATCAAGACTTGAGTAAATCTTAAGTACATATTTCTGAGTGAAAGAAGCATTTCTGAAAAGACTACATACTGTATGATTACATTTCCATGGCATTCTGCAAAAGTCAGAACCATAGCAACAAAAGAGCAACATCTGTGGAGGCAGCTTGTGGATGTCTGCTGACCTTCCCCCAGTTTAACTGTGGAAAGGATGAAAATCAACCATCTAAAGCCTCTTGAAATGATCCTAAGGACAAACAGCTGATGAAGAAACATCAATTCAAGAAAATCTATGAAATTCCAGCAAAAGAAGTGAGAGTATGGCATTTGACTCAAGCGTACTCTCTCTTTCCCCATCCCAGCTCTACAAGGCAGACTCTGCTCCAGAGTGCAGCAGCAAGAGCATAGGGTGCCTGTGCCCCTCAGGTCCTTTCTACATGGAGGAAGCTGGACTTCAGTGTTTCTCATCCCTCTCCCTGCAACCTGTTCCTGAGGTCAAGTCCCGGGAGAGTGTGGTCAAGAGGTGGAGCCTTCTTCCTCCATCCACCCTCCACTCATGCAAGAGAGGCTTTGCCTTGGGCACAGCAGCTGAGAATACTGGGGCACTCATTGCCTTTGCCCATGTCACACAGTGGTGGTGCCCCCCACCCCCTGGGAGAAGGAACCTGAGAGGGAATCCGGCTGCTTGCAGACCTTCCAATGGTGTCATCTTCTTTGTGAAGGTGTCACTCAGGCAGAAGCTTGATGTGACGGCATCGCTAGTTCCAAAACCCTAGCTCAAAGATTTTCCTTGGGGGGGTGGAGAAGCAGGGTGTAAACCAGCTCTATTTCTCTTCCCAAAGGAAAAGACTTCATTTACAAGAGAGAATCAAGAAGTTCAAACCTAAGAGTAATCTCAAGAACAGTGGGGGAGGTCATGGTGAAAGGCAATTGGGGGGATTCCTTGTTTAAATGAAGATACAGCCTAGACTATATACACTGCATAGTGTGAGGAAGAGAACTGGAAAGAGCCCTCCTGGTGTGAGAACAAGTACTGAATTGGACTTCAGAAACAATGCCTTCCCATATGCCACAGTTTTATTAGATTAGGTTGTAAGCAATGAATGTTCTGGGACATTGGTGAAAACAACAGCAGGATCAGCCAGAAATACATCAACTGAGTGTGGTCAGGGAAGACAGGAAAGAGAGGCTCACCAGTATCACTGCCTTGCTGGGGAGTGATAGGCATAAACCAAACTGCACTTCCTGGAGAAGCAACAGCAGAGGTTTAACACTGGGGCTGGGACAGGATGGGGGTAGGGGATGGAGGGGGATGAGGAGGAAAACTTCACTAAAATAATCCAGCCAGTTAGTAAAAAGTAAACCAGCTAATAACAATAAGAAGACCCTGGGAATTCTCTGGTGGTTCAGTGGTTAGGACTTGGTTCTTTCACCACCGGGGCCTGGGTTTGATTCCTGGTTGGGGAACTAACATCCCCACAAGGCACACAGAGTGGCCAAAAAAGCCCAAAAGAAACAAAGAACACCAACAACAATAAAAAACAAACAATAACAAGATCCTGGGATAGGGAAGGAACCAGTAACCAGATTTGACATATTATCTAAAATGCTCAGTTTAAAAAAAAAAAATTATCTATATCTATCTTTATCTATCTATCTATCATCATGCAAAGAAATATGAAAGTATAAGTATGACACGTACACTGGCAAAAAAAGAGCAAAACACAACTGCCTGTGAGAACATATATCAGATTTAATAGGAAAAAAATACCTCAAAAGAACAATTATAAGTAAGTTCACAGAACTAAAGGAGAGCAAGCATGACTAAAGAATTAAAGAAAGGTATGAAGACAATGTTGTATCATATAGTAAAGAATGTCAATAAAGAGATAGAATTATAAAAAAGAAATCAACTTGAAATTCTGGATTTGAAAAGTACAATAAAAAAGTCCAATTAATTTTCAGAACTCTTCATCATGCAAAACTGAGACTCTGTATCCATTGAACAAAACTTCCTATTTCCCCCTCCCCCAGTCCCTGGCAACACCAATCTTTTGCCTGTCTCTAGGATTTTTGACTACTCTGGGGACATTTTTTAAGTGGAATCAAACAGTATTTGTATTTTTGCAATTGGCTGATTCATTTAGAATAATGTCTTCAAGATCCCCCTATGTTGTAAAATATCTCAGAATTTCCTTCCTTTTTTACACAATATTATTCCATTATATGTATACACCACATTTTGCTTATCCATTCATCTATGGATGGACACTTGGATTGTTTCCATATTTTGGCTACTGTAAAATATGTGCTATAAACATGGAGATACAAATATCTCTTTGAGCCCTTGTTTTCAGTTCTATTGGGTATATACCCTGAAGTGGAATTGATGGTTCATATGGTAAGTTAATTTTTAATTTTTTGGAGAACTGCCATACTCTTTTCTGCATCAGTTTTACCATTTTAGATTCTGACCAGCAGTATTCAAGGGTACAAGTTTCTCCACATTTGTGCCAACACTTAATTTCTGGCTTTTTTTTTTTTTTTTTTTGGTGCCCAGGCCTCTCACTGTTGTGGCCTCTCCTGTTGCGGAGCACAGGCTCCAGACACGCAGGCTCAGCAGCCATGGCTCACGGGCCCAGCCGCTCCGCAGCATGTGGGATCTTCCTGGACCGGGGCATGAATCCGTGTGCCCTTCATCGGCAGGCGGACTCTCAACCACTGTGCCACCAGGGAAGCCCTTGTTTTGTTTTTATAGTAGTAATTCTAATAGGTATGAGATGGTATCTTATTGCAGTTTTGATTTTTATTCCCCTAGTGATTAGTGATATCAAGCATATTTTCATGTAATTGTTAGACAGTTGTGTATCTTCTTTGGAAAAATGTCTTTTCAAGTCCTTTGCCCCTTTTTGAATCCAGTTGTTTGAGTCTTCCTGCT
>NW_006787395.1:206147-208922 GCF_000442215.2 Lipotes vexillifer
AGTTTTAGGAATTCTTTTTATATACTCTGTATATCATTACTGTATCAGATATGTAAATTTCAAATATTTTCTCTCATTTTATGGGTTTCATTCTACTTTGCAACACTATTGAAAATCATTTGCCCATATGTGTGAAGCTTTAATTTGGGGCTCTGTATTCTATTCAGCTGATATATATGTCTGTCTTTATACCAGTCCCAAACAGTTTTGATTACTGTAATTTTGCAGCAAGTTATAAAATCAGGAAGTGTGAATCCTCCAGGTTTGTTTTACCTTTTCAAGGTTGTTTTGGCTATCCGGGGTCCCTTGAGATTCCACATGAATTTTTGGGTGGGTTTTTCCACTGCTGTGAAAAACATCATTGAGATTTTTTTTTTAATCTGAGGAATTGACATCTTAACCATATTAAGGCTTCTAATCTATAAATATCTTCATGATATTGTCTTTAATTTTTTAGCAATGTATTGTAGTTTTCATTGTATAAGTCTTTCACCTCCTTGGATAAGATAATTCTTAAGTATTTTATTCTTTTGATGCTATTGTAATAAAATTGTTTTCTTAATTTCCCTTTTGGATTGTTCATTGTTAGTATACAGAAATGCAACTGATTTTTGTGTTGTCTTTGTGTCCTGCTACTTTGTTGAATTTGTTTAAACATCAATTTTTTGTGGAATATTTAGGGGGGTCTCTCTACATATAAGATTATATAATCTGTGAAGAGAGATAATTTTACTTCTAAAATTTTACTTCTAAAATTTTACTTTTAAAATTTCCAAAACTATGACTTAGATTTGTTTCTCTTTTTCAATTCTCATGGATCCCATTTTACTGTGACTGCTGCCACCAGCGTGATTTTTTTTTTTTGCATGATTTTCTAAAAAAAAAATGTTTGTCTCTTTCCCCTGCTTTATCAACCTCTAATGCCATCCACTGACTAGAGCTTCAGTTTCAAACTCCTACCAGTGTTTAAAATCTTTTCCCCCACTTTTCCTAGAGTCACTTCTAGGCATCCCAAATCATGCACCCTGAGTTTCCATTACTAAGTGCATAGCATTTCATGTGCTTTCATGCCATTGTGCTTCCCATGAGATACTCCCTCTTCCTCTTGTACTTTCTTTCTTTTGTTTTTCTGGGGAAGCCATTCCCCATCCTGCAAGGTGCAGTTAGAATGCCACTTCATCAATAAACATTTCTAACCAGAAAGATTCAGAGGCTTCCTTATCTGAATTTGTGTAGCAATTTGTGCAGACCACTAGAAGAGCAGTCACATTGTAATGTATTTGTTATTTTCCCAAGTTAGAAGGAAAAATAATGACGTTTGAGACAAAGAAGCTGAGTTAGCGAGGACAATTTGCTCATTTTTAATAGAGGTGCATTCTGGAGTTTTTACTCAATATTTTTTATTATCCAACCAGGTTATTTTATTCCTTTCTGAGTTATATAGTCTAAAATTAAGGTAACATCCACTCAATAGGTAGTTGGTGTTTCATGGGTGGCATTCTGGGGCTCAGTACACAAAGGGTCTCATACAAATGACCATTATTATTGTAAAATATCAAACAACATAATGTTTTATAATAATAGATTCCATTTATTGAGTCTATTGATTAAAAGTCACTCTGTTTGCTTTACATATACTAAAATTCCACAATCTCATATTCAAATTGTCATCATTAACCTCACATTATAAATGCAAACTTGAGAATCAGGTAACTCAATAAGCTGCCATTCATACTCATTTTTGTCAGCCATTGGAACGTGCAGTCTTCCCAATACATGCTACTTAAATTTAGATTAACTGCAGACCTTGGTGCATATGTTTTGCTCTAACATACTTCATACGAATACCTTTTAAAAAATGATTAAAGATGAATAACACTTATCCTATAATTATCTTTAAAATGTTTGGAGTTGGTAAAAATCTTGGTAGAGCTCGTAGAATCAAGGAAGAGAGGTACAAACTAGAAAATTCACGGGACCTGAGGACGCCGACCTTGGAGATCTCACTCAGCCTCTCTCACTCGCGTGGTAAGTCTACTATTTTCCTCTGCCCGTGGCATCCTCCAGCAATCAGAGTGTATGTCCATCGCCAGACCTGGAAGCACACTGTCCATGCTTAGGTATCGCATGAAGAAACTTCTAGTTTCTAACTATTTCCATTCCTGTGGTGGGGGTCTACTTTCTGAACCCCAGGCAGTTAGAAGGTTGGAGTTTTCTCCTCTCCCTGCTGACTGAACTCCAGGCACTATGGGTGCTTTTGTGGTTCCTCTAACCTGAACTTTTCCAGGCTGGATATTCCTCATCCTTTTAATCCATTTTCACTGCTGTGCGTTCTTCATCTTTCTGCCTTCTGATCGCCATTAAAAAAAAAAAACAATCATCACTGAAGCCACCTGGGACTGGAAATAAACTGTAAGAGGAAAATGTATTTCAGTCTGAGCTGCTTATATTTCTTTGATGGAAATAATCTTATAGAAAAAGGTATATAGGGCTTCCCTGGTGGTGCAGTGGTTGAGAGTCCACCTGCCGATGCAGGGGACACGGGTTCGTGCCCCAGTCCGGGAAGATCCGACATGGCGCAGAGCGGCTGGACCCGTGAACCATGGCCGCTGAGCCTGCGTGTCCAGAGCCTGTGCTCCGCAACGGGAGAGGCCACAACAGTGAGAGGCCCACGTACCAGAGGAAAAAAAAACCTATAATGGAAAAGAATCTGCAAAAGAATACATATATATATATATATATATATATATATATATATATATATATATATATATA
>NW_006787395.1:211691-224515 GCF_000442215.2 Lipotes vexillifer
AACAGAAACCATGAGACTTGGCCTCAGGTAAGAATGAAGTCCTTTGAGAACTGTATAAACAAGGTAACCCTAGATTCAGAGGGAGAGCCATCCATGGCTCAGGATCCATGCCAGAAGCAATAAAGTGACCTGAGCTGGGGAGCAGGTGAACAAGTTCAGGGGCAATACTGCCCCTCACTTTTGGGCACAGTGGGACGCAGATGGAAGTCTATATCATGTATGTCTAACTATTTCACATCGATATAAATCATGCTAGCACACTGATAAAATTTGCTCTATCATTCTGCTCATCAGAAATATGTTCTTAGTGACAAAACAAAATAATGTCTATTAACTCTACAGTTCTTTATGATTGAAAATGGGTAAAATATAAAAGGATGACTGGATTGTAGCCAAGTCCTGGATCTTGAACTGACAATGATTGAATGAGTGATAATTAAATTAAAAACATTCATAAATCATATTATTTTATCTTTTCTCTGCAAGATTTATTTTCTTGTCTTCATATCAACAAATTCACCACTGTTGTAATTAGAATCAAAATGTTCATATAATTTCTGTGATACTGTCAGTAATGATTTAAAGAATTTAAAATCTAAGTGTAATTGTATTTAAAGTGAAAAGACAGAATATAACTCCATAAGAGTAAAATCAAATGGAAAAAATAAACTGTTTAAAAATCTTTTTACATTTCCCAAGTTATAGATCTTCTAAAATATTCAAAATTATCTACTAAAATTAAAATGTGGATTGTTTCTGGCTAAGATGGAGTACCTGAAGCAAAAAGACAAAATATATTTAAAACAGGTTTTAGATATTGGACATCAGACAGGACCAGACTGTGATTTCTGGGAGAGGAACACTGACCTCAGCAGCCTGGCACCACCCAGCTCACCCCCAGGAGAAACTGGGTTGCACAGTGAGAGGGTGTGGGTCTGGATGGGTAAAAAGGGGCCTGAGAACCAGTCCAAAGTCTCCTGCTACCCTGATGGGGAGAGGGGAGTTTCACAGAGAGAGAGCCAACAATTCACAGAGGATTGCTCTCTCCTATTCAGCTGCAATGTGAGAAAACTACCTGAGGCCCAGGCAAGACTCATCCAAGAGGATGAAAAGTGCTCACAAAAAATCCAAGAAGGGTGTGGTTTTCCAGCAACCACATTGGAAAAACCTCATGGTTCCTAAGGCACTGGGCAAGGGGAATATATTTTACACAAGGAAACTTTTTCAAGGGGATCAATATGATGTTCTTGATGATGGTGACGGGTTCATGAACATATATATATGAAAACCTTTCAAATTGTACACCTTGAATATGTGCAGTTACTGTATGTCAATTGTACCTCACATTTTAACTTAAAAATTAAAAGGCAAATACAAATTATCAATGTATGAATTGTAATTCAAAATATTTAAATAAAGCTGCTATTTATTTAGGTTTTAAAAATAATCAAACATTAGGGAACTCCCTGGTGGTCCAGTGGTTAAGACTCTGTGTTTTCACTGCTGAGGGTCTGGGCTCTATACCTGGTTGGTGAACTAAGATCCCCACACGCTGCACAGAACAGCCAAAACAAACAAATGAGCAAAGCAAAACAAAAAGAAATGGCTATTTAAAAAAATTGAATATCAGAAATGTTTTTATAAGAATAACACTTTTGCGTCCGTCTAGGTGTCAATGAGGAGAATCAGTTTCGCGGTTCATGCACGTGACCTCTAACCTCACACATAAATGGGAGATGGTAGAAAATGTGATGATGTAATGATTTCACCTCAGAGACGTCCCTCTGCAGCCCTGAGCAATAATGTGGCTCCACACTCTGCTGCCACCCACTTCCAGAACTCCAAACTGGAACAGGAGAAGCAGCGGAAAGCAGACCCTACATGGTCTGGGAAAGGAAGCTGAGTGTTGCAGGGATCTGTGATCAGTGGTCAGTGGTCAGCGTCTTTGTCGGCAGAACCTGGGCAAGGTCACTAACCAGCCTTTTCTCTGGGTTCTTCCCTGGCTCATAAGCTCCCCTCCTTTGGAGTGGGTGTCCTTCCACATCAGCAGCCTCAGGGCCTTTGGATGTGTCACCTTGTATTTATTTATTTTTTTAATTGAAGTATAGTTGATTTACAATGTCCTGTTAGTTTCAGGTGTATAGCACAGGGATATATATATATATATATATATATATATATATATATATATATATATATATATATATATATATATAGTCTTTCAGATTCTTTTAGGTTATTACAGAATATTGAGTATAGTTCTTTGTGCTACACAGTAGGTCCTTGTTGATTATTTTATATATAGTAGTATGTATATGTACCCCTTCCCCTTTTGGTAACCATAAGGTTGTTTTCTATGTCTGTGGGTTTATTTGTGTTTTGTATATAAGTTCATGTGTATCATTTTTAAGATTCCACATAGAAACGATATCCTATGATATGTGTCTTATGCTGTCTGGCTTACTTCACTTAGTATGATAATCTCTAGGTTCATCCATGTTGTTGCAAATGGCATTATTTCATTCTTTTCTATGGCTGAGTATATCTAGAGAAAAACTATAACTGGAAAAGATACATACACCCCAATGTTCATTGAAGCAGTATTTACAATAGCCAAGACATAGAAGAAACCTAAATGCCCATCAACAGATGAATAAAGAAGATGTGCTATATATATCTATATACACACACAAACAATGTCACCTTGTATTTCAAAGAAGTATGGCTGGAGCCTTGGAGAAGCCTTTCCCTGCAGCTGTGACACTGTTGGAAGACAGAGCACCCAGATGGGTAGTTCTCCTGAGCCAGAGCCTGGGGCTGGGCTCAGTGAAGGACACACAGGTGAGCTCTAGTGAACTTATTTTGGGAATGTTTATGATAAGCAGGAATATCTAAGGCACAAAGCTCAAGGCAGGGCCCCTCTTGCTGAGTCAGAATGGCTGGATTGACTCAATGCTGAGTCACTCAAGTTATTTCACATAGAAGACATAATTTCCCCAGAGTTAAGATGGAACTCTGTAGTCTGGACCAAGTAGACCTAAATCCACTTGTGGATAATGGATATTTACAATGGAAAGAGAAAGGGGGAAGGCAGACAGGCAGATTTTTCTAAGTAGTACATGATCCTGGTCTCCCTAAAACACCCTTGGCCCCAGCATGAAGAAGGTTATGTTTCAGCTCATTACTTAAAATTACCAAAATAATTTTGTGTTTTTCTTTTAAAAATTGATTTCACAGAGGGTAAAATTATACATGGTACCATGAACAAAAAGATCCTGAGAGCTGCTTCCTGATTAAAGAAATCCATTTCTGGACCCTCAAAGGAATGCAATTATGCAGATTTATGTAAATCATGTATGCAAATCACCTTCTAAATAAAGTGTGCAAGGGATGGGATAGAGCTCCCGAGCTGTGACTTGTCAGTCTAAAGCTGTTTAGTGGGAAAGGATGCAAACAAAAGCTGAGTGATGAGAGATATATCTTACTTCTTGCATTTCTTTTGGAAATAATTGGATCTGGGTGAGATAAGTAGTCATTCTGGCTAACAAGATTGCAGTGGCTCCCTGGTTATCTTGAATACTAAGTAATACAGATTTTTCTAGTACAGCAGTAGCCAACTCTACATGACACTGTGCCATTGGGCATAGCTTTGGAATGGTATTCATAAGCCTTCAAAGCCCCTTCTGCCAGTTATTGGTCATGTTAGCCCTGCAAACTTCCTTGACCTTTCTGGGGTCTCAGCTTTCCCATCTGTGTCATCACAGGGAAGGGGAAATAGTATGTGTACGGAGCAGCAATGCTGGGCCCCATACCACACTGAACTCTTCGTGTTTGGTCACAGCTTTTAGTTGTGTTTACCTCTTTTTTTTTAATAAATATACTGTAAACAATCTATTGACCTTACCTCTTGGTTATAAAGGCATACACAAGCATAAGAACTGTGAATAGAATAGCATATGAGCAAAGGTGCTTGCAGACCATCAGAATCTTTGAGGAAATCTTCACAAATATAAGACAAAGAATTGGACTGAAGAAGAAAAAGAGGCAGGAAAAAAAAAAAAAACAGAGACCTAAATCCCAAAGTGAGAGCTCAAAGCTCACAAGGAACAGATGCACAGACAAGAGAGGGCCAGTCTCTTCACCCATCAAGCGGCTGAACCAATCACACTGTCTCCTCCTCCTCCTCCACTGGCTCTTCCCAGTGTCTGGATTCTCTCCAGCTGAATCTGTGCACATCGAAGGGGAGTGGCCAGTCCAGGGGAGAGAAGAGTGATGTAGCTGAGAACCGGGTGAGTGATAAGAACCAGACCCAACTCCAGGTGGTCCTGTCCTTCCATCAGACACAAAAGGGTAAAAACCATCAAAGAAGGGCCACCCCACTCAAGAGGGATAAATCAAGAGTTGTCCCCCTTTGCTCTAAGCGAAGCAATGTTGTTGGGAAACAAGGCATCCCATTGTGAAAGTGACCTGCACGGCTCCCTCAAGGAATCCACTCAGTACTTCATTGATAAATATGAATCAACAGTCAAGGAGCATGAGATGTATGAAGAAGCCAAGACCCTCAAGAAATGGGCCAATAGACTCTAGAGGAAGCAAAGATAATTAAAGTTTCTAAGGGAGTTTAAACTTATTTTAATTAGTATCCAAAAAATCCTCAGTTTCTAAGCTATCTATGAACATGACTCCCAACCATGTGGTTTTGCTTCCCCTCACCAATCCCCCAGGAAACATTTGGCAACATCAAGGTACATTTTTCCTATTGGTCTCCAGTGGGTAGAAGCCAGGGATCCTGCTTCCCTACAGTGTTCATGATGGTTGAGTACATATATAAAAGAAAGGATGAAGCAAAGGTTAAACTTACTGATTACATGAGACTGAAAGCCAAGCCAGTGATAGGTATTTTGATAATAATGAAACTGTATACAAGCCCCTGTGCCCCTTTCCTTTGAAGTAAAGGGCTTTTGCTTTAGTCTCCCAGGCCTCCCCTGAGTCTCTACTGGCTGGCTCAAGAGTTAACGATTAGAAAATGTGAAGATGTAGAAATGAAAAATAGCTGTTGGGCCAGGAAACGGGTAACAATTTAGACTATAAATCTGCCACATAGCAGAATCACCGAACTTCCAGTTCTCTGAAAGATGTAAAGGTCTGACACACAGTCCTAAGTTGTTTTTACAGGAAGCACACACTCAGAAGATGAAAACTACTGACTACAAGAACAGACTCTAGGCTGGTTGAAACCAGAAGGTTGATGATGCTTGAAACTACACCTTGATGCCAACCAATCCAAGAATTCTGCACAAGTCGATCCTGCATCCTGCAGCTCCCTTGCTCACACTGCCTTTAAAAGCCCTCCCCTGAAAGTTGTCAGGGAGTTTGGGTCTTTTGAACCTGAGCTGCCTGTTCTGCTTGGTACCTGCAGTAAACACTGTGCTTTCCTTCACCACAACCCAGTGTCAGTAGATTGGCTTTTCTGTGCACAGGCGAACCAACCCAAGTTTGGTTCAGTAACAGTGTTTACTGCAGTAACAATAAAAGTCAAGGAAATCTCCAATAACAGATTTGAAAAATAAGTTTATCAAAAATAAAAGAAGAAAGTTTAAATCCATGGAGACAAAATCAGTGGTATCTCAGGGCCATTAACGATTGTACAAGCAGAAAAGAGAGGAGAAAGTGAGAAATAACCAAGTAAATGACAGAAAAATGTTTTCCTGAGTTTAAGTTTGAAAAAGCCTATGGTTTGTCTAGCTTGATTAATAAAAATGGCCCACATTCAGAAAAATCTTTCTGAAATTAAAAATCTATTATGGTGATGTAAAAGATAAAATCCTAAAAGAAGCTGGATGTGGAGGGGATGGAACATGGTTACTTTCTCAGAAATTCAGATAAAAGAGGTGTCAGACAAAGCGAACAGTTTTAAAATTCTGAGAGAAAATTACAACTATACTTCAATAATCAACCTAATTAATCAACCTAATACATTTTGAGGACAAAATACACATGCAGGATAGAAAAAATTATTATGTAGAAAAATAAATGTATATTTTGAATAATAGCTCAAAATAAATTATCCTTTTAAAAGTTGACAATACAAATATCACAAAATACAGAAAAATAATAATATTTTTAATTAACTAACACAGTTATGTAATATTTTCCCTATAGTTTATGCGTACATATTCAATGATTGGCTTCTTCATATTGAGTATCAAGACTTAGAAAGCTCAGTATTTACTATTGACTAAATGTGGATAAACTGAAAAATTTAAGAGATACAGAAACCAGAAATAGATTCAGACCTATGTAGATACCTGATAAGTGAAAATATAGCACTGCATAGCAGAGATAACTAGATAGTCTTCTCAATAAATGATTTGGGATCAATTAGATAGCCACAGGAATAAAATTAATTTTAAACCTTCCTTCATCTCATATTTAAAAATTAAATTGTAGGTGCATTCAAGATTTTAAAATAAAAAGCAAAATAATAAAGTTTTTGGAAAATGCAGCATTGTTTATAACCTTGGAGTAGGGAAAATTTTCTTGAGTCCCCAAAAGTACTAACCATGAAAAATAAAACATGTATAAATTGGTCTATTAAAATTAATTATCCATTTAAAAATTTACTAAAAAAGTGAAAGAGTTAAAAATTAAAACTCAAAGTGGTAAAAGTGTTTGCATCTTATATAACCAACAGAAGCTTCATAACCAGAATGTAAAATTAGCTCCTAATATTCTAGAAGAAAATTTCAGGCGGTCCAAGAGAAGAAAATTGGCAAGAGACTTGAACAAATGATTCATGAGAGAAAGTATTCAAAAGACCGATTAATGTACAAAAAAGGGACTCAATCTCATTAATAAACAGGGGATGCAAACTAAAATAAAAAATTGCATTGAAATGCCACTACTAACCCTTCAGAATATCCGAAATTAAAGTGTGACAATACTGAATGCTGGTGATAATACAGAGCAACTTCATGCACTGTTGGTGGAAGCATTAACTGGAAAACTAGTTTATATTCTAAAGTTAAATATAAATATACCTGAAGTGTCAGAAATTTGTTAGTTATATATCTTATATCTTAGTTATATATCCAACAGAAATGCTTGCATAGCGAGAAGCATGTTAATGAAGTTCATAGCAACATTACTCACCAAGTCAAAAATGGAAATCAAACCAATTCCTACATAGTAAGTTCTGTAAGCAAATGTTTGCAATGACACACCATTGAATACTACCTTTTATTTCAAATTTTAAAAATCCATGTTTTTTTTTCCATTGCAGATTTTCTATAGCTTTTCGATAATTCTGTTATTACCGATAGAAATTGCATTTGTCTCTCTTGGAATGTAGTTTATGTGACTCAAAGGTTGGGCTTCCTTTTGGAAGACCTCACACCCCTCGGATTTACAGGCAGGTTAAGGGACAGATTTATGCTCCTGCTTACTGTGTTTGCACTCTGTCTTCATTCATCCCTGTGTCTTGCACTGAACATAGACAGAAAGCTATGTTACAATGTCTTTAGCACTTGTTGCAATCCTTAATTCTAGTTTTTCACTTTATTCTCCAACAAGACAAGACAAATGTTATTCTCAGTTCTACAAATTTTTATTTCTATATGAATGGAAAAGTGCTACACTCTTAAAGGACAGAGCCTTGAGAATAGGCTACCCTGCATATTTCAGGCTATAGGCAACATTATTTTATGAAAGGTGCAGAGTCAGCATGACTAAGCACAGGAAAAGGAACAGATGCAGTAGGGAGTCAGATTTGTTCTTCCCTGTTATATTATGAAAGCCTATTTTGTTCTCTGTATTAGAGTTTCTTGTTCTAATTTTCACAATTGGGGCCACTGAAAATTCCTGGGCTAATCTGATGCTGGTTGCAGGCCCAGGGCCATTTTTACTTTATAAATAAAATGATGAGGTATGTGGATATTTATGCCTGTGGTTGAACAGTAGCTTGGACTCATATGTTTGTATCTGCTTTCTCTCAAAACTTTGCAGAAAGAAATAAGTGTTTAGTCCTCAAGGAAAATACATTCTTGTGAAGAAGATTGCAGCCCCCAAGATATCAACACAGTGTGGGCATTGGGAAGTAGATGGATAATAGCGATTGTCTCAGGAAACTAGAAGAAAGAGAAGCCTAATTGCCTGTGGTGGGGAAAGGTTGCGGAAAGCACGTTTGCAGAACATCAGCAAAACTTCGGAACTGGAGACACCAGATACCTGAGAAGGTGAGTTTTGCTGACTCTCCCTTGAAAAAGGAAGACTATCTGTAGGAGAATATATTAGGTTAATTCCCAAGTCATAAGCAGCCAGATATTTTTCATTCCTCCACACTGATGAGAAAAGAGTACATGACTTTCTTGGGAATGTGAAATAGAGAGGTCTGGGCTTGGGCACACCAAGCACAAATAAGATAGTTAACAGAGGTGAAGTTCTGAGTATTAAATGGTGATGGCTCCAGCCCTCTTCCCATTTGTCTTCTGGGATGATAGAAGCTAGAACTACAGTCTTAAGATATATCACGTAAGATTCTTTTATGCGTTAATAACTTGTTACAAAAGAAAATACTTAAAACTACATATAATTTTGAGTCTTCTCCAAAAAACAACGGTGGCTTTGCCAATTCTCTAACATGAGGACCAATGTTTGACCAAGCCAATCACACACATACACACAGCCAGTGTGTCTTAGCAATTTTTCCCCACAATGTCAGAGAGCAGGTAGTGATCACCAGACAGTAGGAAAGCACTTCTACTGTAAAGACAGGGACCAAATCAAAGAATGAAAACAAAAACTCCCAGAGGAAATACAAAAGGCAAAGAAGCTTACAAAAGTTAAAAGAAAAATACAGTGCTCAAACCATCGAGATAAAATATTTCATCCATGAAACAAGATGCTATTAAAATAAAATATAAAGTAAAACCCATAAAACATAAAAACAGAGTTTTGGAATTAAAAGTATGATGGCAGGAATTCAAATTTCAGTAGAAAAAAATTAAAGTTAAAGAAATTGCCTAGGATTAGAAGATAAAAGAGAGCAAATTGAAGAAGAAAGATATGAACTCGATTCAGGAGGTTAAATATCTAAATATCAGGAATGCTGGAAGAAGAGAAAAAAAAAGAGCATGAGGGAAGTTGTCAAAAGAGAAAAATTGATCAGAACTGAAAGATGAAAGTGTAAAGATTGACAGGATGCACTAATTTCAGTGCAAATAATAAGAAAAGGACATTATCAAGGGATTTCAGGAGAGAAGACAAGAAACCATTTTCAAAAAATAAAACAGGATTGCTGGGCTGTGTGGAGTAGCCATTAGAGATTTGTGAATCTTACAAAATTCAGCTGCTCACAAAAAGATACAGCACAAAGGGATGAGATTTTATCAGGTAAGGGCATGAAATGTAAAGAGAAGCAAGGAAGATGACAAAATTCATCATGAAATTCAAGCTGCACAATGGAGAACTTGATTTCAGGGAGCTGTCCACACACTGGGAGGTGCTGAAACCCCATGAGGTTGAAGGAGTAAGTGGTGAGGATTTCTCAAATAAATGTGCCTGACAGGACAGCCTGAGAATGGTTGCTATGATTAACATAACTTTTAACAATTTTAATGTAAAACAAAACAAACAAACATCTCTCATATTATGGAATAATATTATGAAATTCTAGAACACCAGATTTTTTTTTTTTTAATTCTAATATCTTCCAGAGAGAAGAACAAAAAATCCTATGGATATGATGGCTCACCTGATTGACATTAGGTTTGGCAATGGCAATACTGAAAGCCAAAATACAGTGGAGCAAAACACTTAAAATAACAAGGGGAAATAATTTCCAATCAAGCAATGTATTACCATCTAAACTTTCTATACATCCCACTTAACAGATTTCAAACAGTAGTAGAGGATGTCCATCTTCGTCCTCCATACCTCCACTGCCTTAAGATCTAAGACCAGAAGAGAAAGAAATAGAATCCAGAAAAAGAGATGAGTCATACAGAAGTAGGATGATGGGAATGGGAAGATTCCCAAGACAGCAAGATAATAGAGTATCCAATGAATTCTGGTATAAAAGATGCCTGGTTCCAAGAAAAAAAAAATCCAATCAATCAGTTGCTTATTTGAAAATATTTAAATGGATTCATTTTTTAAAATAATATAAAAAGGTAAAAATTTAAGTAAAAGAAAAACTAAGGCAGTTCTTAGTGCCAAGTTAAAAATAGGCAAAAGGATCTGTAATTATGTTATATTATTTGGCATAGCTAGAAAAAATATTCAGATGGTCATCATATAACCACTGACTTAACAGAAGTATCATATAATTATATGGGAATAGAGGAAAGAAGTGTGTGTGTGTGTTTATCTTGGAGGGGGTATATGTATAAAAGAACTAGAACTTTAGGTTTCAAATTAGGAAGACTGCAGGACCTACCTAAAACTAAAAAGAAAATAGTACCTCTACAGGAGTTATATGGAAACATTGGGCATGCATACATAGCAAAAATATAGTTAAAATATCTGAAAATGATTGACTCTAGGAAGCAGGAATTAGAGTTGGATAAGAAGGGGACAGCACAAAAATGTTTTTTATTAGAAGACAGTAGTGTAATTTGACTTTTAGAGGTGTATATTTATTATATGAAATTTAATATGTGATTAACATTTTTACTTTAAAATAAATTAAGAACAAAATTAAAAAGATTTAACTTACAATTAAAACTATATAATCCTTTATAAAGATATTATTTGAAATTTAAATAAGAGTTAAGCTGGCTTCAGTAGTCTTTCCCCAACCATTCATGTCATTTCCAAGAGCAAAAGAGAGTAACATATAATTTCTTTAACTTTCTAGAGATGTAAATCCATCTAGTACCTAAGCATGTTAAATGGCCATGTCATTATAACATAGAAGCTTGTTATTAATCATAAGACTGGGCTTCTGCAGTTTTGAGAAATGAACTTGTTCTCCATGAGGAATTATTAAGTGTTAAATCCTAGATGGCAGCTGCAAGGAAGAGAAAATGTGGATGCTGTAAATAGAACAATTCTATGATTTTTTCATTTAACCTATGAACAGATTATCTCGTGTGATCAACTGCCTATGGAAAAGATGACACCCAGGATTTCATTTTAAATAAATGGCATCTTACCAGATGGCTTTCATCACAAATAATCCAACAGTGAAGCAGAGAATTCATTAGTGTTGAGAGAAAAGTCATGAATAAAAGAAAAATAAACGAGAAAAGATGGGCAAACCAAATGATCTAAAGTCAAATGAATAAATATCAATAGCAATATTTCTAAGCTCTCACACCCTACTTTTCTCCATATTCTCTTATCCCTCTTACAAAGGTTTAATATAAGAGGAAGGGAAAAAGGGTACAGACCAGAAATTGTTCAATAAAAATAGGGATAATTTTATGCATAGAGTAAGTTATCTTTGTTTCTTAAATATTCTGAAAATTCATTTAGACAATTTTCTAACTTCTGTTATATATGAACATCAGTAATTACATTATACAGTCATGAAATGTTAGAATGTTCAATAGGTTAATTTGATGCAATTATTTTTAATATTTTAAATTTGTAAATTAAAACTTTCATATTTTAATGTTGCCTTCTCAATGCCAATTAATTATAATTATCCATATCTAAGCAGAGTATACCAGGGGTCTCTATACCATGAAATTCCCCTTACAAAATTATGGAGAATGTTACTAAATTTGTTTCTCCACCATCAGGTTTAGCTTGATCAAATGCATTTTTAAAGGCACAAATCAAGCTGTTTTGTTTTTCTTAAAAATAGACAGTCTACTGTGTGTATAATTCTAACCTGGATTTTCGGGATCTAATCCACAAAGTAAGGTAAGGTAACAAAAAATTAAACTGAAATGAAAGAAAAGTCCTCATTAAAGTGAGGAGTGGAAGCAGTTAGGAGAGCATAATGAGCAAGTGTGATGTTAATAGTAACCTGCAGAGTGTGTAGAATTTCACAGGTGAGAAGGGGGAGGTTATTTTATATGGGTAAAGAAATGTGAATCAAGAAATTCATGTTTAGATCAGGAAAACATGAGCTTTGTTGAAAAGAAAAGTAGACATAGATGGGTTAGAGGAAATGATTACCAGTGGGGATGAATATGGCTGAAAAAGATACCTGTGTAAAAGAAGAGTCCAAAAAATGTCTGACACTTCCATACAGTGTCTGCACTTGGGCTCCAGTTTGCAAACCAGAGTCCTTGTGCATTCATCACATCTGAACACCTGGTCAGCAAGTGCAAGTATCAGTTGAGTGTCTATCTCTTTAGTTATTTTTCTTTTTAGATTATTTCCCCTTATAGATTGTTACAAAATATTGAGTAGAGTTCCATGTGCTATACAGTATATCTTTGTTGCTTATCCATTTTATACATAGTAGTGTGTATATGTTAATCCCAACTTCCATTTTAAAGAAAAAGAGGATTAATTGACAAGAATAATATGCACAAGTGCTTTTAATAGAACTGAAACTTTCAGTATAAGCATGTTGACCCAAAACTTAAGATATAAAAATGTTATTAACAGTAGTGTTAACTATCAAATCTCCTTTTACTGGAATATGGATGACACTTTCAGATGCCCTTATTGTTTTATCATCCTAGAAATGTATTACCTCCTCTCTGTCTTCACGATGTATTCAGGTTTATTTTCTTTCATGTTATACCAGCCACATCCACACTGAAGGACACATATCAATTTGTGAGGATTTTAAAACTTTCTCTTAGGACATTCTCAAAAGTAAGATTTTACAGTATAGAAACCTTCTTTAGTTTTTCTTTCTTTCC
>NW_006787395.1:224606-239767 GCF_000442215.2 Lipotes vexillifer
TTTCCCTAAACCTTCTGATGTGTAACTGCCAAATAAGGAGTGTATGTTTTTCAGGTGTACAATATGCTGACTTGATATATGCAAACATTGTGAACTAATGACCAAAGTCAAGGTAATGGCTACATCTATCACCTCTCACAGATCCTGTGGTAGGAACAGATATACTCTCTGAAAATTTCCAGCATATAATATAGTAGTATTAGCTATTGTCATCAGGTGGTACATTAGACCATTACACAACCAGTACTTATTCATCTTCAAACTGAAAGCTTATGATCTTTGACCAGCAACCCTCATTTTCCATATCTCCCAGCTGCTGGTAACTATTATTCTACTCTTTGGTTCTATAATTCCAACTTTTTTAGATTCTACATAAAGGTGAGATCATACAGTATTTCTCTTTCTTTGCCTGGCTTATTTCACTAATGTCCCCCAATTTCATCCATACTGTCACAAATGTCAGGATTTCCTTCTTTTTTATGGCTGAATAATAATATATTATATATATAATATATATTAACATATGTACTATACTATATACTATATATATTATATACTACATATAAGTATATATATAGTCCACATTTTCTTTATCCATTCATCTCTCAACAGACACTTAGGTCATTTCCATGACTTGGCTATTGTGAACAATGCTACAATGAACATAAGAGTGTAGACATCTGCTTGAGATACTGATTTCATTTCCTTTGGAGATATATATATACACACACACACGTATATATATACACACACATATATATGGTATTTGAGGTATTTGATATGTAACAACACTTTTAAAAAGTAAAATGTATATGTTTATATACTTGTATATGTGTGTATGTATGTGTGTATATATGTATGTGTGTGTATACATATACATATATATACATATATATATATATATATATATATATATATATATATAAAACTCCAGTAGTGGGATTGCTAGATAGTGTGGTAGTTCCATCTTTAATTTCTGTGGAACCTGCATACTGTTTTCCATAATGACTGCAACAATTTACATTTTCACCAACAGTGCACAAAGATTCGCTTTTCTCCCCATCCTCACCAACACTTCTTATCTCTTGTCTTTTTGATAATAACAATTCTAACAGGTATAAAGTGATATATCATTATGGTTTTGATTTGCATTTCCTTAATAATTCATGATATTGAGCACCTTTTCCTGCACCCTCTGGCCATTTGTATGTCTTCTTTGGAAAATCGTCTATCCAGGGTTTTTGTCCATTTTTAAGTTAGATTATTTGGGACTTTTACTACTGAGTTATATGATTTCATTGTATATTTGGGATATTAATCCGATATTAGATATGTGGTTTGCAAACATTTTCTCCCATTCTATAGGTTGCCTTTGCAGTTTTTTGATGGTGATGCTGTCCTTTGTTGAACAGAAGCTTTTTTAGTTGAATGTATTTCTACTTATTGATTTTTGCCTTTGTTGCATGTACTTTGGTGTCATAGTGAAAAAAATCATTGCTAAGACCAATGTCAGCAGCACTTTCCCCTTTATTTTCTTCTAAAAGCTTAACAGTTTCAGGTCTTATTTTTAAGTTTTTAATCCATTTTAAGTTGATTTTTGTATATGGTGTAAGATGAGTCCAATTTCATTCTTTTCCATGGGGATACCCAGTTTTTCCATCACCATTTATTGAAGAGACTATCCTTTCACTATTTCATGTTCTTGGCATCCCTGTCATAGATTAGTTGACTAGATGCATGATGGTTTATTTCTAGTTTCTCCATTCTATTCCATTGGCCAATGTTTCTTTTTTTAATGCCAATATCATACTGTTTTGATTACCATAGATTTAAAGTATAGTACAAAATTGGTAATTAGAAAGTGTGATGCCTCCAACTTTGTTCTTCTTTCTCAAGATTTCATATATGACCTTATTATGTTGAGGTACATTCCTTTCATAATTAATATCTTGAAAGTTTCTCTAATGAAAGGATATTAAATTTTGTCAAATGTTTTTTTTTCTTAATCTATTGAGATAATCATATGATTTTATTCCTTATTTGATTAACGTGGTGTATCACTTTTATTGATATGATATTTTGAACAATCCCTTGCATCCCAGGAATAAATCCCACTTGATCTTGTTGTGTGGTTCTTTTAATGTGCTATTAAATTTGATTTATTATTACTTTGTTGAGAATTCTTGTATCTGTGTTCATCAGAGATAATGGACTGTAGTTTTCTTTTCCTGTAGTGTCTTTTTTTTTTTTTTAACATCTTTATTGGAGTAGAATTGCATTACAATGGTGTGTTAGTTTCTGCTTTATAACAAAATGAATCAGTTATACATATACATATATCCCCATATCTCCTCCCTCTTGTGTCTCCCTCTCTCCCACCCTCCCTATCCCACCCCTCTAGGTCGTCACAAAGCACAGAGCTGAGCTCCCTGTGCTATGCGGCTGCTTCCCACTAGCTATCTATTTTATGTTTGGTAGTGTATATATGTCCATGCCACTCTCTCACTTTGTCACAGCTTACCCTTCCCCCTCCCCATATCCTCAAGTCCATTCTCTAGTAGGTCTGTGTCTTTATTCCCATCTTACCCCTAGGTTCTTCATGACTTTTTTTTTTCTTTAGATTCCATATATATGTGTTAGCATATGGTATTTGTCTTTCTCTTTCTGACTTACTTCACTCTGTATGACACACTCTAGGTCCATCCACCTCACCACAAATAACTCAATTTTGTTTCTTTTTATGGCTGAGTAATATTCCATTGTATATTTGTGCCACATCTTCTTTATCCATTCATCTGATGATGGACACTTAGGTTGCTTCCATATGCTGGCTATTGTAAATAGAGCTGCAATGAACATTTTGGTGCATGACTCCTTTTAAATTATGGTTTTCTCAGGGTATATGCCCAGTAGTGGGATTGCTGGGTCATATGGTAGTTCTATTTGTAGTTTCTTAAGGAACTTCCATACTGTTCTCCATAGTGGCTGAACCAATTCACATTCCCACCAGCAGTGCAAGAGCGTTCCCTTTTCTCCACACCCTCTCCAGCATTTATTGTTTCTAGAGTTTTTGATGATGGCCATTCTAACTGGTGTGAGATGATATCTCATTGTAGTTTTTTTTTTTGTTTGTGGTATGTGGGCCTCTCACTGTTGTGGCCTCTTCCATTGTGGAGCACAGGCTCTGGGCACGCAGGGTCAGAGGCCATGGCTCACGGTTGCAGAGCACAGGCTCCAGATGCGCAGGCTCAGCGGCCATGGCTTATGGGCCCAGGCACTCCGCGGCATGTGGAATCTTCCCGGACCGGGGCATGAACCCGTGTCCCCTGCATCGGCAGGCAGACTCTCAACCACTGTGCCACCAGGGAAGCCCCATCTCATTGTAGTTTTGATTTGCATTTCTCTAATGATTAATGATGTTGAGCATTCTTTCATGTGTTTGTTGGCAATCTGTATATCTTCTTTGGAGAAATGTCTATTTAGGTCTTCTGCCCATTTTTGGATTGGGTTGTTTGTTTTTTTGTTATTGAGCTGAATAAGCTGCTTGTAAATTTTGGAGATTAATCCTTTGTCAGTTTCTTCATTTGCAAATATTTTCTCCCATTCTGAGGGTTATCTTTTGGTCTTATTTATGGTTTCCTTTGTTGTGCAAATGCTTTTAAGTTTCATTAGGTCTCATTTGCTTATTTTTGTTTTTATTTCCATTTCTCTTTATGTAGCTTTGGTATGAGGATAACACTGGTAATAAAATGAGTTTGGGCATTGTCTTCAATTTTTTTAGTTTGAAAAGGACTAACATTAATTCTTAATATGTATGGTAGAATTCACCCTTTAAGCCATCTGATCCTGGACTTTCCTTTTTGTTTACTTCTTCAATCTCCTTACTCATTACTGTTCTTTTCAGATTTTCAATTTCTTCATGATACAGACTTTGTAGAGTGTATGCTTTGAAGAATGTATCCATTTTTTTTCTTCTAAGTTATCCAATTTATTGATTTATATTTGTTCACTATAATGTCTTATTATCCTTTGTATTTCTGTGGTATAAACTATGATGTCTCTACTTTCATTTATATTTTTTTATTAGAGATATCTTTCTTTTTTCTCAGTCTAGCTACAGATTTGTCCATTTTCTTTATCTTAAAAAAAACCCTCAGATTTTTTTTTAAATGTGTTTTCTTTGTACTCTGTCTTACTTCTGCTACAATTTTTTTATATCCTTCCTTCTGCTAAGTTTTAGCTTAGTTTGTTCTTCTTCTTTTAGTTCTTTGAGCAGTAAAGTTTGGTTTTATATTTGAGATCTTTCTTTTTTCTTAATGTAGTCATTTATTGCTAAATGCTTCCTTCTTAGAACCACTTTGGCTGCACCACATAAGTTTAAGAATATTGTTTCTTTTTCTGTTTGTTTGTAGATATTCTTTGATTTCCCTTTTAATTTCTTCTTTGACCCCTTGGTTGTTTAGAAATGTGTTAATTTTCACATATTTGTGAATTTTCCAATTTTTCCCCTTTTGTTTTCCAGTTTCATGCCATTATGGTCAGAAAAAAAAATATTTCATATGATTTCAACCTTCTTAACTTTGTTGAGATGCTTTGTAGCTCAACACATGATCTATCCTGGAGAATGCTCTGTAGGTGTTTAAAAAGAAGTCATATTCCACTGCTATTGGATGGACTGTTCTCTACATGTCTATTAGGTACATTTGATCTCAAGTGTTATTCATATGTGTTGTTTCCTTATTGATTTTCTGTCTGGACCATCTACCAATATTGAAGGTGGGGTATTGAAGCCCTCTACTATTATTGAATTGCTGTCTATTTCTTTCTTCACTTCTTTGAATATTTAATTTAAATTTTTAGATGCTTCAATCTCGACCCCTTCACCATTATATATTGACTTTCTTTGTCTCCTGGAGTGATTTTGAATGAAAAAAATTTAATATGTTTTAATACAGCCATTCCTGTTCTTTCTTGATTACATTTGCATGGAATATTTTTCCCATTCTTTCACTTTCAGTCTATGTAGGTCCTCAATGCTAAAGTAAGCCCCTCTTTTTGGCAACATATTGTTGAATCATGTTTTCGATCTGTTCAGACAATCTGTGTCTTTCAACTGGAGAATTTAATTGACTTTCATTTAAAGTAATTATTGTTATGCAAGATTTTACTATTACCACTTTGTTGATTGTTTTCTGAATGTTTGGTGTTATTTATTTTTCCTTTCTACTTCTCTGCTGCCTTCTTTTGTGATTTATACTTTGTTGTGATGTCCTTTAATTCTTTTATCTGTATCTTCTGTGCATCAACTGTAGGTTTTTTTCTTTGTGGTTTCTATGAGGCTTACATAATATATCTTGTAGATATAACAGTCTCTTTTAAGCTGATAACAACTTACTTCCATTGCATACAAAAACTCTACATTTCTTCTCTTCCACATTTTTAGCTATTGATATAATACTTTACAACTTTTTATAGTGTTAACCCATTAACAAATTACTGTAGCTGATTACTTTCAATGCTATTTTCTTTTAAATTTTATATTAGAGGTAAAAATGATTTATGCACTACCATTACAATATTATAGTATCCTGTATTTGACTATATATTTACTTTTACCAGTGAGTTTTATACTTTTATGGTTTCATATTGTTACTTAGTGTCATTTAGCTCCCTTTGGCATCCTTTAAAGTCAGGTCTAATGGTGGATGACCTCCGTTAACATTTTTTTCTCTGGGAATATCTTTATCTTTCCTTCATTTCTAAGCTCCAGTTTTGCATGATATAATATACATTGTTGACTTTTGTTTTCTTTGACCACTTTCAATATTTCATCCCAGTCTAACCTCTCCTGCAAGGTTTCTGCTGAGAAATCCTATAGCCTTTTTTTTTGGCGGGGGGGGGGGGGGGGGGTAGGAGTTGTTTTTCTTTTGCTGCTTTCACATAGTTTTCTTTGTCTTTGATCTTTAATATTTTGATTATAATGTATCTTGGGGTAATCTTCTTTGGATTGATATTAATTGGTGTTTTTTGAATTTCCTGTACTGGGATTTCAATATATCTCCTAAGATTTGGAAGTTTTCAACTATTATTTCTTTAAATAAACTTTCTTCCCCTTTCTCTCTTCTCCTTTCTCCTTTCTTTCTCCTTTTGGAACTCCCATGATGTGAATATTCATTCATGTGATGGTGCCCAATTATTCCCTCTTTTCCATTCTTTTTTCTTTTTGTTTCTCCAACTGACTAATTTCAAATGACTTATATTTTATTTCACTGATTTTTTTGTTTTGCATAATCAAGTCCAATATTGAAACTCTCTATTGATTTTTTTTTATACTTCTGTGATTGTATTCTTCATCTCCAGGATTTCTGTTTTGTTCTTTTTTTGTGGTTTATATTTCTTTATTAAACTTCTTATTTTATTCACATATTGTCTTCTTGATTTCATTTTGTTGTCTATGTGTGTTCTCTTGAATTTTATTTAGTTTATTGAAGATAATTATTTTGAATTTTTTGTAAGGCTATTTGTAGATCTCTTTTTCTTTGGGGTTGGTTACTGTAGCTTTATTAGTTTCCTTTGGTTGTGTCATATTTACCTTATTCTTCAGGATCCATGTAGCCTTGTGTTGGTATTTGTGCATTTTAAGGAACAAATAGCTCTTCCAGTCTTTGAAGATTGTTTTTAGCAGGTAAGGAACTTCCCCTGTTGGTTCCCTGGGCTAATGGGGCTACTTCCAAATTACAGTCATGCTGAATTAGAGCCAGTTCACAAGACTATGTTTGAGTCTGTGGTGGGATTTGTGATTTGTGGGCCTGTTACCAAGGGCCTGAGTGGGTATAGAATCTGTGTGGTCTCTGGGATGACAAGATTGCTTCTAGAAGTTTGTCCAGTAGGGTGATACTGCAACAAATGTCTACTTCAAGGTCCACAGTTGGGTCTGCAGACAGTGGACCTGTTATCAAGTGCAAGAATACGTGTGGCTCATGCCAAATCCCCAAGAGGACTCTGGCCAGGTCACTAAGTACATCCCTAGGTGGGTGGGGCTGGCTCCATACTGTGACTGAGAGGGGCTAGAAATGAGTCCCAAGAGTGCTTCAGAGTCCAAGTCCAGGATCAAGGTCTGCAATCCTGGATTTAGTGACATTAATAGTCCTGTCTCCATCCTGCACCCACCCACCCCCCTTAGGTCTCTTGGTGGGCAGAACTGCTCCCTGACCACAGCTGGGAAGTTGCTGGAGTCAAGTTACAAGAACCATGTTTTATAGAAAGCTTCTTCCTACCAACATGACAGATATGTTTATATGTATTTATAGCCATTTTTCTCCTATTCTGTCATGAAGTTGCATATGGCCCATTTAAGAGCAAAGTTGTGATGGGTGCCATTTTAACAAGATCATAGTTTTGGCAACTACACCAAGACCACCTTTTCTGAGAATTTTCTCTTGATGGATGTCTAATACATCCCCACATTGCTAACACTACAATCCTCAAGCTCCCACATCCTCTTCATCTGATCTCACATCTGGATTCCCACCATTCTCTGTTTTGAATTTTCAACACTCTTTCCGGCCTCGAAAAGTCATCTCACTTCCAAATCAGCTCCTTAACCTTTCTCCCTTATCAATGTTATAGTTTTCCTCTCATGTTTCTCTTTTCTGGTTTGGTCCTTTATTGTACACAAATGCTTACCTAATGTCATATGTTGGCATCTACCTCTTTCAGCTCCTTGCTATGGATGTCTCTTAACCTTTCTCTCAGATGCGAATCCTGACTACACTTAGAGTCTAATCATTTCCAGTGATCTCCACCTTTGAAACTGAGAAGTTATTAATTATCATACAAATCAATGTAAATCATAAAAACTGGGAAACAAGAATTGTTTCTATTGTGTAGGTCATCTACCAATGCTTTCTCTCTGATAATATTTTCCCCAAAATGTCTTTTCCCTATGCTGTTTTATTGGAAGAGATCCTTATATATCCCACTCTTTCAACTTCATTTTACTGATTCTTCAGTATCTTCAGTCTGATATTCATGTAGCTGCATCTATATTCACTATATTTATGTACCATATTAGCTTTTTAAAAATACATATATTTTAGACATGTTGACCATCTTATTTTATCTGTGATATTACTTTTGTGCTTGTTTCATAAAATTATTTGAACAAAAGGAATAGTAAATAAGTCCCAACTTGTTTCCTGGCCTTATACTTACTGCAAATTCCTCTGAGTTTCTGGCAGTAATATTTCCCTTAGCACTAATTTTTAGATGTCTTATCAGTTTTCATATTTTGATGATTATGGATTTTAGTGGACAATTGAGAGTGAATACATGAGGCTGTTATCTAGATGTTATTTTTTTTAAAGTCATGGTAGTCCACACAGTGCAGGCAGAGTCTGAGATGTGAGTATTATCTCTGTAAGCTCAGTTATTTTGTTGTATGAAATCTTAATTATGAATTATTATGTGCCAGACATTTTCCTGACCATTCCCTTTTATAATTCCCACAATCCCAGCTACATGGCAACTTCATACAGGTTACTATATGTTTTCAGACAAAGAGTTGCAATTGAAAAAGGTATGATGCACCTTCTTCTAGAAAATTTTTCACTTTTTTTTGGACTTACCAGTCCTTATGAATCTAAAGTGATAGACACCATCTAATCTGATTAAAAAAAGAAAAAGTCCATCCCAACCAATTTTCACATTGCCATCACTTAGGGTAAATTTAACCCTACACAAGTGGAGAGAAAAAGCTTGCCTTGATTTCAGTGAGGCAAATGAAATACACCAGCTTTTATATGGGAAATGGAATTCACTGAAACATTCTTATTGTTGTGTCTCAAATATTATAATTGATGAATCATATTTGAAATTGAAATTTCAAAACTCACTGAAGACAATACAAAGTAGGTATTTTACACTAATGCATATTCATTTTTACAAAGCAAATTTAATTTGTCACGTAATTAATAGGAAAAATTGTATGTGTGAAAGAAAAACTTATTTATCCTGTGAGCACTTCCAAAGTGGCTGTACCATTTCACATTCTCACCAACAATGCAAGGGAGTTCCGGTTGCTCCACATCCTCAGCAGCATTTGGTGTTGTCAGTGATTTGGATTTTCAGTGTTTTAATAGGTGTGTAGTGGTATCTTATTTTTTAATTTGTACTTCCCTGATAACATATGATGTAGAACATCTTTTCATATGTTTATTTGATATCTGTATATTATTTTCTGGATGAGATATCTGTTGAGGTTTTTGGCCCGTTTTATAATCACATTATTTCTTTCTTATTGATGAGTTTTAAGAGTTCTTTGTATATTTTGGATAACAGTTCTTTATCAGATGTGTATTTTGCAAATACTTTCTCCCCATATGTGGCCTCTCTGCTCTTTCTCTTGAGTGACTGCTTTATTTTTGAATTTGCCTTTTGCATGAATATTTAGTTTAGTCTCTTCTCAGTTTGTCTTGGATTAAAGAGTATCCTCTGCCTCAGTGGACCCAATTTTGAGTTTGGGTCTACTGACTGTTACTCCATCCAAAGCAACCTTTGTCCCTGTGAATTCTGAATAAGGAATGAGAATATCCCTAAATTCATTGTTAGACAGTATAGATTCTGGGGGTTGTAAATGAAACTATGTCTACAGTATTTGGTTTAAATATTTGAACTTTTTAAACATTACATAACACACATGTCTGTGCTCACGATAAGACATATAAGAAAATTGTAAGACCAAGATCTCTAAAGAAATATATTGTTCATTCCTCATACAAAAACAAAATGCAAAGTACCTACTGTATAGCATAGAGAACTACACTCAATATTCTGTAATAACTTACAAGGGAAAAGAACCTGAAAAAGAATATATATATATATATATATATATATATATATATATGCATAACTGAATCACCTGAAACTAACAAAACACTGTAAATTAACTATATGTCAATAAAAAACAAAAAAATGACTGCAGTGTTGATCACACAATAATCACTTGGTAAATTTTTGGTGAATTTATAAATCAACTGATATAATCCATCTTGCCCCAAACTTGCCTTCCCTAAAAAAGCAACAGCAACAAAAGTATCTGGCTATCAACATTATTGTCACACCATGTTACCTACATGAGAATAAATGAAGCAAAAATATGTGTTCTGTTAGTATCCTTAGGTCCCATTTCTCCATGGATCTTTGTCCTAATTTTAGTCTCTAAACAGCCTTTCATTCCTTGAAAATCTTCATTAATATTCACTTATACTTGAAAATTTTCCTAAATATTTATTTCCATTTGTTTAACATTTTTACTTTCATTTATATTCTTTCTCTGATTTCTCAAGAAATATTCTAAAAGAGAATTAGATTACTTAGATCCTGGGATGGATTTAATACAAATCAGTTATGTGATTTCAATCCAGATATGGCTGCAGTATCTGCTTCAGTGGCACAGAGAAAGAGAACTTATAATGGATTGGCCTTTTATAAGGTGATTATTTATTCTCATGGAAAATACTGGGCAGAGAAAGAAGAAACAAACTTAGTGAATGGCCTTAAAATTGGAAAGAAATCTCTTCCCATATATGCCAGGAAGGGAAATGCAGCTTTACATGGATAGTCATCTATTCTCAGCTCTTTTTATTTTAGGGAATTTAATAACAAACAATTATTTTCAATTAAGTCTGTAGTGTTTTTTGTTTTTTCAAATGACAGAAATTTTAGTATTTAATTGAAAAGCTGACAAAGAAGAAAATGAAAAGAAGAAATTCTAACAAATTCATGAAATATACTTCTCCCCACTTTAAAAAATTTCCTAAAACAAGGTATTAGTGGATGTTTTGTAAATTTGTTTTTTACAAATTGTTAAAATTTATTTTGTAAATGTTGAACTTGTTCTGTTGACAGCAAGAAAACAAATCAGAAATGGTTTTGTTTCCCCTCTTCTTTTCTTTTCCCAAGTTTTCTTAAATCAACTCTACTACTATGCTTCCTTGATCTCTCTCTACAGAAACATATTGTGGTAGACAGAATTTGAAATGTCTCTCAGTGACTTACACCATTATATTGTATAATCTCCTCCTTTGTGGGAGTTTTGTGAATATAATGTGATATTACACTGGTGATTATGTTATGTTACATAGTAAAGGTGACAGGACTTTGCAGATGTGAGATATCTAAACAATTGATTTTGGGTTGATCAAAGGGAGATTTACCTGGGTGGGTCTTACCTAATCGGATGAGTGTTTTAAAAGAGAGTTTAGCCTTTCCCTAAAAGCTCAGCAATTCCAAGCAGCAAAGACTCTTTCCTTCTGGTCTAGAAGTAATTGCCATGCTCTCTAGACCAGAAGCAAATGAATTCTGCCAACATCCACGCAAGCTTGGATGTGGACCCTGAACCTCAGATAAGACTGTGGCCCCATCTGCGACCTTAATTGCAGTCAGTGTGCCAGGGTCTTGGAGGACCAGTAAAGGCATGCCCAGACAGCTGACACACAGAAACTGTGAGGTAACAGATGTGGTTGTCTCAGCCTCTAAGTTTATGACAACCAGTTACAGGGCAATAAAAGAGACACATATAGACCATTCTCTCATTTGTTATGAGTTTTAGGCACCTTTAATTAAATTTCTTCAGAATTGAAATAACATAACACAAAGTTATCTGCTGGTTGAATAAAATACTATATACAGGAGTAGAAATAGATTCACAATTATTAGAACAGAAAATTCTCTTAATCAAATGAGCCCTCTCTGTCAAGCAAACCGTCTCCTCTCCCTGTGTCCTTTGGCAGAAAACATAGCCTCTCTAAGGAGTAAAATATTCTTGAGTCCACCTCTGGTCTTTGAAAATCCCACATACTGATGAGAATATTGGCCAGATGCTGACTCTTACAGCATCACCACATGATTGTTTTAACCCACCAAATTTTTACACAGCTATGAGCAGTACATTTGCAATCTTTGGAGTCTATGAATCATCTATGTGCATTTTGGGGAGGGAGGTTCATAGATTAAAGCAGTGGGGTTTCCTCAGGAGCAAATTTAGTGTTTAACTCCCACACCTGAAAACCTTACCATTTAATCCCCAGGGCCTAGCAATCCTCTGACCCATAACTGGTTTCATAGTTTATGTGCTGAATCTATTCATGATTGGATGAAAGCAAACATTTAAAGCATTTCCTTCTGCTTCTTGAATGTCAAGTACTAGATAATCTCATTCTACAATGTTTTCTTTTTCTTACTTCTTTAGAAACTTTATTTTATCTAAGTGATACTTTCAATCATACCTTCTTTGATCATCTTCATTGTTTTCATTGACCTGAAGTTCTGAAAGATGTTGAGGACATGTATCTCTTGTCACTTGCCATTTTGTTTGCACTTGAGATTTTTCTGCTCAGATACTAATTTTTCATTCTAAGTTTATCTTCTCAAAATGTACAGCCATGAGGCATGATATCAGCATCTAATTGATCCTTTGATTGCTATCTGGAGAAGTGTTCATTCTAGGAAAGTAATAAGAAGAAGAGGAATTTGCTGCCAAGTGGAGATAGTTTTGACTCCTCAGGGTTTGACCCTTAGCCAATTGCTTGTTTGGGGGCATTTGACTGAACACCTTTAAGTCTTCATTATCTTGTGTCTAAAGTGCAGGTAATAATGACTATCCTGCCAGGTGAGGATGAGAAAGATCTGGTGAAAAATGCATTTCCATCTTTTGATAAAAATGCATTTGGTTGGACAATACTAAATTTCAAGGTCTATGTCTTATGTATGGCTCTGTTAGCAATGCAATGCCCAGCACTCAACAGTTATCCAGTGAATAAATAGATAGATTTTTCATCTTCAGATGCTCTATAGGCTCCTCCCTGCCCTCTACACTTCAGGGTCCTCAACATCAGGAGCCTCTCTACCCCCATTATCTCACAATCCACAGTCTTCTCTCTGGCCACAGCCTTTTACATTTCAGGATTTCTCCTTCTTGTATGAGCGCCCCCACATCATATCTGGGACCTAACTTAGGATCCCTGAATTTGCTACCTGGCAGGGTTCCACACCCACCTACACAAACTATGGTTTAGTTTGCCTCTCCTTCTCTGAAACTTAGTAGGGGTGAAATAATTCCAACTGCTTCTGGTATCTGTATTTTCTTTGGAAAACGCCTAGAATCCTCCACTTCTTTCCATATGAGTATTCCCACCTTCTTCCTTTCTGCTACCAGCCTGCCTAGCATTGGAAAAAAATGTCAAGTTAATAAAAAGTAATTGAAGTAAAATGTATACGTCTAATAATCATAAGCCCTTATGAATTTGTTTCGTTCTATTGGGCTTCCTATTGGGTTTTCAACAGCAAAGCTCACTACCATACTTCTCAAATCTTCCTCCTTGTTTTAACTTTACTTTTTATATTTATATAATTTATAATTTATAATTTATATAATTCAATTTATAATTTATAATTTATATAATTCAAATATTCACATTTTTTATTTCTTCAATTTTTTTTTTCATTTGAAAAACTCTTGTTGTTTTCACCCATATTTTTTCTCTCTCCTTTATCAAGACATTTTAACAGCTCCCTAATCTTTGTTTTCTAGGCACCATTAGTTCCATCCCAACCAAAGCCACTGTCCTGCTGTGACTGTATCTTTTCTATTAACTGCAATACTCCACCACACTTGTTATATCACAAGAGGAAACTCTTAACTTTTCTTTAATGCTAACAAAACACCATCTCTCTGTGACATCCTTCCTGATGCCCAGAGCCATATATGAACATTCTTTTGTGTTCCAGTACTATGATCCTCACTTCTCAATTATTACACTGAGTCTACTTATCCATATATTATACATTTGAAAAATATACATAAGTATAAAGTAAAATTAGGTGCTGAGAGTCATGCATTAAGACTGAGGTGGCTGTATTTCCAGATTTACTGCTATCAAGTCCTCTTTACATAGTAATTAATGTCTAAACTAAAGGCTTTCAAACTTTACCAGCACATTTGAACCTTGCTCAAGTGCTAATAAATACATTTTGGAGGGAACTGAGCACATTCAATGTGCTTTAAATATCCATGTTTCTATGCAAGATTTTGAAATTGAGATCATTAACTTAATACTTTTCTACCAATTTGATTGATAATTGAGTGGACATATTGGCCAAAAAGTCCTCATTTGGATAACTTAGTACAAGTCACTGTTTAGATGTATCACAAACTATCAGTGATCTGACTTGAGGTAAATACCACCTGCAGTAGATGTCATCACTAAGGGAAGTGATTTATTGTACAAAGAGTTCAACTCCATTTTTAAAAAAATTTATTTTATATTAGAGTATAGTTGATTTACAATGTCATGTTAGTTTCAGGTGTACAACAAAGGGATTCAGTTATACATATACATGTATCTATTCATTTTCAGATCATTTCCCCTTATAGGTTATTACAGAATATTGAGTAGAGTTCCCTGTGTTCTACAGTAGGTCCTTGTTGATTATCCATTTTATATATATTAGTGTGCATCTGTTAATCCCAAATTCCTAATTTATACCCCCCAACCCCACATTTCTCCTTTGGTAACCATAAGTTGGTTTTCTATGTCTGTGAGTCTATTTGTACTTTGTAAATAAGTTCATTTATATCTATTTTTGTAGATTCCAATAAGTGATATAGTATGATATTTGTCTTTCTCTGTATGACTTACTTCACTTAGTATGATAATCTTTAGTTCCATCCATGTTGCTACAAATGGCATTATTTCATTCTTTTTATGGCTGTGTAATATTCCATTGTATAGATGTGCCACATCTTCTTTATCCATTCATATGTTGATGGGCTTTTAGGTTGCTTCCACATCCTGGCTATTGTAAATAGTGCTGCAATGAACATTGGGGTGCTTGTATCTTTTCGAATTACAGTTTTCTCTGCATATATGCCCATCAACTCCATTTTTGCTGTGAGCTTTTATCCCTCACTCTTCCTTACTACCTGTTTGCCTTACATCTGATCAGGTTAATAAAAAAAGTCTGAGAGCTCCTTCCTTTCTGGCCAGTAGTAAGTTCAAACCACATGAGCTCCAGTACTAAAGGCACACAAAAATCCTCACCCCAGTGCCATCCACTCACTAAGACAAAAATTCCAAACTGGTTTCTTCTCCACACTCTTT
>NW_006787395.1:240229-251797 GCF_000442215.2 Lipotes vexillifer
ACTCTTTCAATCCTTTCTCCATCCAGCTTGGGAAGGCTGACCTTCTCTCCCTACAAAGCCTCTTTGTGTAAACAGTAAACATTTTCATTCCTTCTTGGGGTGTATGTGTAGTGTCATTAATCTCAGCATCCTAACCAGTTTGGGGTGAGGGGTCCACTGTGTTTCTGTGGAGTAGTTACAACATTTGTAAATAACTTAAACTATTGATCATGACAGATAAAAAATGCTTAGGATCATGTTTTAACACTTATTACAGGCAAGATATTTGGAAGGCATTGAAAGCAACAGATATTTGTCAGAAAACTTTTTGAACAAAAATCCAAATAAAACTGATTTAAGTAAAAAGTAGAATATTCTGGAATGACAATCATTGGCTCCCAAAATGGAAAGAAAATTCAAATAGGAATCACAGCAACCTTACCAATAAGTGTGTAACACTTGTCTTTATATCTCAGACTATTGTGTGGGTACTGCCTTCTTGCACTTGGCTTACTCAGAATTTGATGTCTCTCATTTCCTATCCTGATAGACCAGTTCAGGTTCTTCAGATGACAGAGGATCACTGAGTTTCATAGAAATAGGAGTATGGGCTCAAATGCCACCACCCCAAATAAGACTATTCTGAATCTCTATGTAGGTCAGATGAACTCTCTCCTACTGCAGACCAAATCAGGCTAATGATTTGAAAAACAAGGTCATTAACAGAGTCAGGCTTATATTACCTGAGTGAGAGAGGGAGAAAAAGTAGTTTCTCTCTCTGTTTCAGTTATAGAAAGCTGAGGAGAGCGTCCAATTAATCTTCATCAGCTCACATGCTCACTTCCTGGACTAATACCTGCACCAAGGGTGACGTACAAAAACTTGCCAATCTGTGGTCATCTGTACCCCTTCTGCAGCCAAGGATGCCATGCATTCATCCATCATGTGAGAGCTGGAGCAGAAAGAGGGAAATCTCAGGGGCAGGAAGCATCCATGCAAATGTGGGCACTGGGAGAGTCATTTTGTGAAGGATCTCTACCACAATTTAGTGTACCATTCTCATAAACATCAATTTGTTCTTCTAAAACAAAATAGATTTTCTCATATTAAAATAAGAAAACTAAGACTGACAAAGATTTTAAAAACCTCTCCTTCGTGACTAATAACTAGTGGAACAAAAATTTATTTCTGAGATTTTATGATTCCAAGATTGTAATTATCCTCATATACAATGTCCACAGTGCCTTTTTAGAGATCAACCGCTTATCCCAGGAATAGAGAAAACTCTCATCCCAGCTAATGTATGAGGCAAATCACATGGCTAGAACAAGAGTATATTTATCTGCAATTTCAACTGTGGATCACAGCCCAGCAGATATAAAAAATAAAACATGATTCCTTATCTATCTATTCCTGTGTGTCTCTTAGTCCCTGATGTACAATGTACTCATTAAATAGACATTTTAGGAGACACACATTTTAAAAGGATTGTACCCTCAAAATGCATTTACTTTTAGAAGAGTTAAAATTATCATTTAGTTTATTGAGTTTGAGTTACACAAAAGATAAATTGACATACACAAAACTGCTGACACACCCTAATTTTCTAAGATAGGATGCAGTAAGATATAAGAAAGAATTGCTCTGACATTTAGAAATAATAAAAATGTGTTGAATCATTTTTAACCACACTAAAGTGAAGTGTGTGTGTGTGTGTGTGTGTGTATGTAGTTGTTGTAAATGAAAGTCAAAAGCAAAAGAATACTAAATGTAACTACAATTAAAATGAAAACCATTACAAAAACCAATAAGAATCCCCTTTTTTGGTGTTTTTGTTCTGTCTTTTTAAAAGTTATCAATACCTTTCCTCACAAAGAAAAGTTAAGGACCTTTCAGTTTGCAAGACACTTATTTGCTATGCTTCACCTGAATTAATATTCTAGTAATTCATGACCAGCCATGCAGAGCTGACTAATGCTTTTATTGACCTTAGGTAATCAGATGTGTCTTGTGGACTGTGAAGTATGTTGCATGGTTTGAATATTACCACCTCCTTCTATGGACATCTGAGAATATGGGACCTGTTTTGGTAAATTTAGTGAATTATGTTAATGTTTTGTCCTGAATAATGTTTTATACATAAAATCTCTTTGAATGTATGTGAGTTTAGATAAAACTGAAGTGATTAATAATTGTTAATTTGAATGCAAGTGGTTTGCCTACGTTATTATAATATTAAAAATAAGGAGACTTTAGAAGGATTTATTTATTGAAGTATGATCGACATAAAATGAATTGTACCTATTTAAAGTGTGGGAGTGCATACATTTTGATAAGGATACATCCATGAAACCATCACCACAACCAAAATGATAAACACATCCATCATCCCAAATATTTCCTCAAGCCTCTTGGAACTACTTCTCGATCCTGTGTTCCATTTATTGAAAAGCTTATTATTTCTCCATTGAATAACTTTTGTGCCTTTGTTGACAATCAGTTTACCTATATATGTGCATTTATTTTAGGACTTTCCTTTCTGTTGCATTCATTTCTTTCTCTATATTTATGTTAATACCACACTTTTTTGATAAATGTAACATTGTATTAAAATTTAAAATAATATGCTCTTTTTAATCTTTCAATATGGTGAACTACATTAATTTATTTAACAATGTTAAACCCAACAGTATAATCTTGGGACACACCTCACTTTGCCATAGTGTATTTTTTTATATGTTATTAGATTCATTTGCTAAAATTTTCTTAAGATATTTTGAATATATGTTTATGAGAAATATTGTTCTCTAGGTTTTATTTTATTTTATGTATATTTTGTAGTATATTTTTTAGTCTTGATATCAGAATAAGTCAGCTTCATAGACTGTGCTGGGAAATATTCTCTCCAGTATCCATTTCCTTAAATGTTTGGTAGAGTATCCAGGGAAAGTGCACATTCTTGGAGTTTTTTGTTTTTGTTTTTGTTTTTTGTTTTTTTATATTTTTCTATGAGAAGATGATTTACTAAAAATTAATTAAAAATAAATATAGAACTATCTTTTACAGTGAGTGTTGGCAGTTCATGAGTTTCAAAGATTTTGATCATTTCATCTATGTCAAATTTATTGTCATAAAATTATTCATAATATTTTGTCATTCTCCTTTTACTATCTGTAGATCTTCTGGTGATTTCACCTCTCTTATTTCTAACATGGGGTAAATTGTGTCTTATTTCTTGATTTCCTGATAAATTTGGATAGAGTTTCAACGACTTGATTTAATTTTCTCAAAAATCCAGGTTCTAGTTTTATTGCCTTTGTCTCTTTTTAATTAATTTTTTTTCTTTAATTGATCTTTGAGACCGTGTTTATTATCTTTGTCTTCTGATCCTCTATGTGGCTTTAATTTGCTCTTCTTTTTTTTTAATGTCCTTGAGGTAGAAACTGAGGTCTTTACCTTGAGAACATCCTCCTTTCCTAATATGTGTACCTTGCAGCTGCATGTTGCAATTTTTAATATGTTGTGTTTTCAGTGTTATTCAGTTAAAAAACTTCTAATTTCACTTTTATTATTTTATTCATGGATTATTTATAATTGTTTTATATTGCTTCCAAATAGTTGGACGATTTTCTTATATATTTCTGTTATCAACTTCCAATATAATTCCATTATAGTCAGAGAACATGTGTTGAATGGTTTGAATTCTTTTAAATACACTTAAACATTTCTTAAAGATTTTAGTTTCTTTTTTTTTTTTTTTCCATGTAGGAGGTCAAATCCAGTTATTTTTTCTCAGTCTTGGTGTGAAGTTAAAGTCCTACTGGGTTATAAAGCAAATGAGAAGTAAATGTGGGCTGAATGAATGTTTACTCTCTATAAAAGTATGTACAAGCATTTGTTGATAATCAGCTTTTCAATTTAAATAAATTATGGAGTTTTGGAAGAATCTACAAAAGCTACCAAAATTATGTATTCTTCTTTCAGAGAAAAATAAATATAAAATATATTTTATTGCCAATGTATTTATTACTCCCAGATAAATGCTTGTTTAAAGAGCTATGGTTTTCTTTCTTATGGGGTGAAATATTTGACATTTACTACTATTTTAAATTCCAGTTAAAGAATCTGATCATTACCTCAAATTGTAGTTAAATAATGCAAGTATGACAGACTTTTAGGCAGAACTCCAGACAGAGGATGTTGGCGTGTATGATGCAGTGTTAGTCAGTGGCTTTCAAGCCCTTGATCTGAGATCTTTGTGCAATGCTGTCTGTCTAGTTGATCTAAGAACAATGAGACAATAATTTTGTCTTCTTTACAAGCTTTTCAGTGCAGTTGGTCCACCCACCCTGGGCTTTGATGCAAATAAGCCAAAGTTGAAACCTGCTCCATTCCTGACTATGTCCTCAGCTGGAAACTGGGATTTACAACTCTCAGCCCACAGGGTTGTGTGAAGAGGTGCTAAGATGGGCTGTGAAGGGCTTCTCTGGTGGTGCAGTGGTTGAGAGTCTGCCTGCTGATTCAGGGGACATGGGTTCGTGCCCCGGTCCGGGAAGATCCCACATGCCGCAGAGCAGCTGGGCCCGTGAGCCGTGGCCGCTGAGCCTGCACGTCTGGAGCCTATGCTCTGCAATGGGAGAGGCCACAACACTGAGAGGCCCACGTACCACAAAAAAAGAAAAAAAAAAAAAGATGGGCTGTGAAAGGCACCAAGTCACAACAGTGCCCACTCGGTGTACCTCCTTCCTCACTCTCCTGAGGATAATCACCCTCAGTCCATCATGGAGCTTGGCCTCTTTTACTTAGGGAAAGCTAAAATACAGTTTCTCCTATTTAACTTCCAGACACAACATTTAAATACTGCCAAGTATAAAACAAACTTTAAAAAAAGAGAAGAAAGAAAAGCAGCATAAATACAGTAAGAAAAGATTGGTTGTTGCCATCATGAAAAGCAGAAAATAAGCACTCTCTATAGTTCATAAACAAAAGCAAACATCCAAGGTCTTGAGTATTTCAGGCTGTGATTTGTGTGTTCCTGGTGCCACAATTCAGAATAGTACAGACACTGTCACCACTGTTCTCATTATCCTTAGCTTCACATTCTTGTTCACTGCCTCCAATTTTATAAATACAAGCAAAGAAAGGTTGTGGAAACACTGATTGATTATTTTTTATCCCCAAATCACAGATTAGAAGAAAATGTTTTCCATCAAAGTATATAGACTACAATGTCCTTCCTCTTTAATCCTGAATGTTTAAAGATCGTTATCACTTTGCCATATATTACTATCATGTTGAGGTACTTACAGTTATTTTTAGAAGCTAGTTTTTAGGAAACACACATAAAAACTGAAAATAAACCCAAAGCTGCAAGTATTTATATTTTCTGTCTTCTCCTTGGCTTCTTTTTAATACTTGTAAACATTCCACACAACTCTATCATTACCTAGCATATTCAATGTGAACATTGTCCACAATGTGGCTCCAATATGGGTATATCTGAGCTGTTTCTAATTACTTGTTGCTTTCATAGGCATTTGTTTGAAAAATCTTTGAACAGTTTTTTATTCCTTTGACCAATTTTTTTTTATTTTAAATTTGTTGCTTGCTATTACAAGAAACAATAGATACACACATTTTGAATGATGTTGATACTTACTGTAAAATTATTCTCTGGAAAGCACAAGAAAGTTTACACTGACAAAAGCAGTGTTTGAATGCTTCAGCTTAAACCTGTCAATATTAGATTATATCTACTTTGTTTATCTTTGCTTATATAATAGATTTATGTTGCAACCTAAATATCATTTAGTATTATTAAGGAAAATGTTTTAATTTGTATTTCTTAAAGATTTTCCTTCTAGTTATAAAAAAATATTATTTTATAGTAAGATACCTTAAAAATAGATGAGTACAAGTAAAAATCAATTAGCATCTCATCTTCAAAAGATCAATATATGATAAATATATAGAGACACTAAAATATATACCTACGTAGAAACACAATATGTATGCACATATGTAGATTTACATGCATGTGTGCAGGTTTGTTGTCGCATACTATGGTATGCACTATTTGTAATGTGACAATACACTATGGGCATTGATTCCATTAATGGATACTCTCACTCAGTACTATTTTCATGCTGTATGATGTTTCCGTTTATGGAGGGTCTTCATTTGCTTAACAATTCCCATATCACTTAATATTAAGTTGTACAAATTTTGAGCAGTGTAAATTACATTTCAGTGAAAATTAGTATCCATACACATATATCCTTGATTAATTACTTAGTATAAATTCTTAAATGTGGAATAACTATATTATGGTAAATTTTGCCAGGAAAAAAAAATCAGGGCTCTCTCTTTTTTTATTGGTACCTGTCATCAGAAGAGCACCAAAAAAATTGTAACACAGACTCTAAGAAAACTTCATAGGGACATGTTATGTGAAATCAGAGAACAGAAAAATAAATGGAAGAGAAATCCTTGCCCTCTGCTTCCTCTATTGGTATGTAGAGGACATAGACCCACCTATTTAGCATGACATGTCAGCTCAGGCTGCCATGACAAAATACCATAAGCTGGGTGACTTAATATAAATTAATTTTCTCCAGTTCTGGAGGCTGGAAGTCTAAGATCAAGGTCCACAGGGTTTGGTGTCTGAGGAGAGCTCTTTTCCTGGCTTGTGGATGGCTAACTTCTCACTGTGTCCTCACCTGGAAGAGACAGACAGAGACAGAGACAGAGAGAGAGGCCAGTTCTATGGGATGTGAATATTTATCCCCCCATTTTTGACCTCTTTTAAACTTAACTACCTGATAAAGACTGTCTCCAGATACAGTCAAACAGGGATAAGAGTGTCAACATATGAATTTTGAGGAGATACAATTCAGTCCACAGGACATGATGTGTATCTGTTCTTTAAAATGCACTCCTCTGATGTCTTCTTTATGAATTTTCTATGACAAAGAGAAGTCAAGGACATTAACATTTGTTCCCACTACTTTCTATCAATAGGTCATGAACAATGAAAAACTCTCTATACAGAGCAATTGTTGTGCTTCTCAAAAATGATATTAAAATACCTATAGTATTGGGACATTGCAAGAAGCAAATTAAATGCATATATGAAAGTTCTTAGTACATTACTTACTCAAGATCATGTACTTTCATCCCTTATTTCATCCCTCAGTGTTTCCTCTGTTCTTTTTAGGTTCTGCCATTTTTATATAATTAGGAGATACATGAAATTAAATAATGCATAGTCAGAGATTTGTTTAATCTAAGGTTTGTTTTCTGCTACATATAAGATCATACTCCTTTAAAAAAATAAGAAACAGGAAGAAAAGAAGACTGAGGAGGTAAGGAATAACATTGATATTTCTTGAATGCTAATTTTCAGAAGTTAAACATAATAAATTATGAAGAGGTATAGTTTTAAAAAACTTAAGTGTTCAGATTAATTTTACCTTTTGGAAACAAAGCAGGAAGCATCCCAAGTACAATGGTTATGTTAGTATGCATGCTGCTTTCTGTACACCCCTAGACATCCTATTTACATGCCAAATAAAAGCAACTGGGAAACTTTGTCCTATAGTTGCCATCAAACGACATCTAGCCTGAGGTGGAACCCTCCTGCCACCATTCTGAGGAGTGTTTCCTGGAGAGATGGCAGGTGGGAAGTTTGGATCAGGTTTCCTCCTGTTGATAGAGCCTCAGGGTGTTTTCACAAGTATGAGGAAAAGTCCTTGCCCTGGATAGACCTCCCTCATTCAAGCATAAATTCACAGAAAAATAAAACAAAAACCAAGTTAGTAGCAAGTATGTCAGTTATCGCTGTATAACCAGCCACCTCAAAGGGCAGAGACTCTCAACCTTATGGGTCAGCAGTTTGGGCCTAGCTTAGCTGGGATGGTTCATCTTGGTTCCCTGTATTTTGGCTGGGATCACTCACAGGTCAGCCGTCAGCAGGTTGATGCTGGTCTTTTTTTGTTTTTTGTTTTTCTTTTTTTTTAAATTAATTTTTATTGGAGTATAGTTGATTTACAATGTTTTGTACGTTTCTGCTGTACAACAAAATGAATCAGTTATATTGGGTTGGCCAAAAAATTTGTTTCAGTTTTTCCAAAACATCTTACAGAAAAACCTGAATGAACTTCTTACATATACATATAGCCACTCCTTTTTATATTCTTTCCCATATAGGCCATTACAGAGTACTGAGTAGAGTTCTTTGTGCTGTCCAGCAGGTCCTCATATATCTAGCTGTGGGCAGTGGGTGAGCAGGGGTAATGGAATAAATTGAACCACGTGCCCAGAGGTTTAGCCTAACTACCTCCCATCATGGTGGTGGCCCAGTTATTGTAAGCAGAAAGAGAGAAAGAAGGGTCAAATGAATATACAAGCACCTTTAAGGTCTCTGTCTGCATTATGCTGGCTTTTGTCCCAGAAGCCAAAGCTAGTCATGTGGCCAAGGACAGTGTCAATGTGGAAGGAAACTTTCCAAGCGTCCAAGAGCCTGGATTCTGTGTAGAAGGCATGGTGAAGATTGTGGGCATTTCTGTAGACTACAAAACTATGAATTGATTCCACTCTCCGTGTGCAAACCTCAACAATTTTTCATCATTAGAGTACATGTTTGACACTTCAAACATACTTGTTAAATTAATAATAGTATATTTACTATGTGCCAGGCACTGTTCTAATTGCTTACCATGTATTATTCTTTCCCAGCAATCCTCCTAATAGCCCACTTTGATAGTGTCTTTATATTATCTTCATGGGTAATCGTGGACATGATGATGTTAAATAATATGCCAACATTCACTCAACTAATGAATGTGGAGCCAGGGTTCAAACCAAGAAAGTGACCACACGTTACATGCGGCCCTAATAAACTCATCCCCTGAGGAAGAAAGGAAGGATGTGTAATGGAAGGAGGGAGGGAGGAAGGAAAAATACAAGGGAGGAGGGAAGGAGAAAACTTTCTAGAAATGTATGTGATTAGATACAAATTATATATGAGGGAAATAATCTCATCATAGGGCTTGCAACCCAATCCATGAACATTAATTTTTAGCCCATGATAGGACAGTGGAGCATGAAGTAAACTACTCAAAATGCAGAAAGGCTCAGACTACTAATATCACCCATATCGCTCTGCAGATTGTTTATCCAGGAATCAGGAACCACAAATCCAGGAATAACATTTTCCTGATACCAGTCATATTTATTTTTGAGAACCCAAATAAGTAAATTGTAACACTGCTCTCTTAGGATGGAGGATAGGCATTTCACACACACACACACACACACACACACACACACACACACACACATATTTACACAAACACATATATATTTAATGGCCTAGTCATATAATTTTGCAAGAGATCCAATTACATTTCAACGCTAATATGAACAATTTAATTCCTACTCATTTATGTTTCAAAAGAAGTTATAAAACACCTAAATGAAAATCTCAGTGGTGAGCACAGAATATTTGGAATATAATTGGTCTGTGCAGTTAAGATCAGGACACCTACCAATTAAAACTAAGCCAAAGTTTTCCATATTGTGACTGGCAGGACAAATGGCACAAGATGGCATAATCACTCATATTGCATAATTCCATTTCTTTGAAATTCTAGAAAAGGCAAAACTCTAGATGCATAGTATATCTGTGGTTGCCAGAGGTGAGAGGTTCAGAGAGATGACTGAGTACAAAGGAGAATGGGTTAAATATTTGAGGTGGTAGAAATATTCTATATAATATATGGCTATATGTATTTTTCAAAACTCATTGAATTGTACATTTAAAATTAGTAAAATATCATTGTATATTTTAAAAATTGACCATTCTCTCAAATGCTAATGGTCATTAGTTAAGAAGACACTAGTAATATATTTTGCTAAATTAGTAATAGATTTAAGTATCAACACACCAGTTTTTGATGGTATAAGCATATTTTGCAACTTATCGATAGCCTTGGATGAAAGCAATGCCATTGGAAATTGTCTTTAAAACTTGTGTCAGAAATGCAATGTCTCACATGCAGTGGGAGGGGATGTGTATCCCCTAAGCCCGAGTGGTTCATACTGATTATTTGGGAACTCCTATTTGACCAGCATATGGCCTTTTGCCCTTCTTTTCCATATTCTCTCTCTTCACTGTCCTTTGTCCTTCTTTGTCATCTCAGAGTTTTATTTTTATCTATTAATTTATTTAATCCAACGTCTTATTAGCATTTCATCTGCAGTTTCTCAGGCTTCTTAAACATAGTTTTTTATTATTTTTACACTTCTTAAAACTTTAAACTTCAATTAAATGAAACTCAAAAATTCTTAAAATTGTGATTAACCATACAACTTAGAAATATACACTTTTTTATTGCTGAATGACACTTTTATTTTTAAAAATTTTTATTGGAGTATATGCACTCTCATAAACACTTTTGTGTCACATATTAAGTTCAAATTAGACACCAGGTATTTATCAGTACTCAAAGAAATCTAAAGACCTTTAAAAAATGGAACATAAGTGCTGAGAGACACAATATTCTTAACAGCTTCTAGCTGCTTGTCACTTAATGGCATGTTTGTTGTTGTTATTCTTTGATTTAATAGGCATCTTTGTGATGCAATTACCAGGTACTGTGCATTTGCTTTCTGACCACATGAAAGTCATGACCAGTTGAATTGAGGAAATAAAACCAAAAGGTAGTGTACAAAGAGAGGTAGAGAAAGCTCCCTGGGGACAGTGAATTTCTGCTGCTAAGTATTACTCTCTCCTAACTTAAACTAGAGAGGTCTCTTTCCCAAATTTTTTATCTTTTGACTCCAAATTTGGAAATTGCCACCCCCAGGACTGTTCCTGTGTAAAATCATAAAGTGGGTAAAATGTGTCTGTGGCTCCTCCTGCCCTGTGTCCTCCTTCATCATTGATAAACCTGCAGGCCTTGACTCCCACCTTCCAGGACCTTCCATTTCCTGCAGTTAGTCCAAATGGGTAAGTGGTATTTCATGATCCAGAAATTTCTATTACATCCCAATCCTCAACATAACTACTAGTACTTATCTATGAAGGTCTCCGAAATCCTATGACAGAATTACGTGACTCTGGTAAAGAAATATTAGCTAACTTTTATCCAATGCCAAGAAAGCCAACTCAACTGTTTTCTCTGAAGGCTTTTCCCTCCACTCCTGTGCTCTGTGAGAAAAGGTTCAAAATTAGCTGGAAGGCAGTTCATGAAATTGGAAATTCTATGTGCTCTGTAAGCCTAGGGCAGACAAGTCAGGGAAAAGGGACTAGTGTTTTCTTCCTCAAGGCACGTGTGTCCTATTTCTCAGTGAACCAGAATTTGAATGGTTTGTATTTGTTTTTTAAACTGAACAATGCATGTATTCACTCAAATTGTTAACTATTTGATGATTATCATAAAGCCAGGTAGTTTAATGTGCTACTTTTCTAATAAGTTTATGATTGCTTCTACACCCGGTGAAGGCTAAGCCACATCAATGTTGCCACACGCCAAGCAAGGAAGGCTTAACAGCAATCTTTTTTTTTTTTTTTTTTTTTTTTTTTCC
>NW_006787395.1:251920-299288 GCF_000442215.2 Lipotes vexillifer
TTTCCGTTACACGGGCCTCTCACTGTTGTGGCCTCTCCCGTTGAGGAGCACAGGCTCTGGACACGCAGGCTCGGCGGCCATGACTCACGGGCCTAGCCGCTCCGCGGCATGTGGGATCTTCCCAGACCGGGGCACGAACCCGTGTCCCCTGCATTGGCAGGAGGACTCTCAACCACTGTGCCACCAGGGAAACTCAAACAGCAATCTTAATAGAAAAAGCATAGAAGAATTGATTCACCATATGGTGAATAACTTCAGACATTCTGTGCTATGTTCATTCACATTCTATTTATTTCATGAATATAATCAGTTTCCTATTAACCACAATGGAGTATTAAGAACACAATATTTTTTATGAAATAATCAATGATTTTTAGTGTCAAATTTTGGAGTAACCTGTAAAATTAATCAACCCATAGGCATACTGTAATTATAGTTAAAACACTTAATTTCTAGCTATGGAAAAATAGCATTATAAAAATAATGACTCAAATCATGGCTAATCATAATAACCATTTAAAAAGTTGAAAGTAAAATGTAAAACAAATTTACCTCTCTTCTGTTTAACTGCAATTTTTCTATATTAATATAAGCAAAAATATATACATTAAATTTCAAAATAAGCCTCTTAATTTTAATTTATCGGTTTCCCATAAGACTGTAGCAGATGAACTGATGTACTGCACTGATGCCCAGATCCTCTTCCCACTCCACTGGACTACTGGGAGAGGAAATTTTGCCAGCTGCTTAGAGTGGAAGCAGCTGATGACTCTTACCTTTGTCTCTCAACTCAAGAATATGACGTAGCCCATTACCCAAGCCAAGGTCATGTGCCTGAGGAAGCCTATCCAATGCTGGATCATGAGGGGATGTGAAGACAAGGCCCCTTATCACAAATGGGACAACTCAGAAGGGCCGTTAAGATCCAGAGCTCCTCTAAGATCAGCTGAGGCATTTGTAGTGACTTCACCTCTGTTCAACTTCTCCCCTTGCTCAATATTGATCCCAAGGACATTTCCTAATGAATTTCCATCATGCAAATAAGACTATGGGTGGTAAGTTTATGTCTTTGAACATCTATGTTTTTGATTAAAAATAATATAGATTTTTATGTTCTTAAGTCCCACAAATAAGTCATGCCGTTTACCCTTCAAATGAAAACAAATTCAAATACTGAATAAAATATAAAATATTATAAAATGCTCATCCAGCCAGAAAATGCACAAATCTGCCGTATTCTAAGCCAAGGCAAGAATTAAGAAAAAACTATGGAGCTAGGAAACAGGCTTTCCCCAAAAGAGATTTTTTCAAACCAAGGTGACATTAAAGTTAGGTTTTTGTGATCCTGTAGACGCAAGAGATAGAAGAGACAAAGTGGGTGCTGCTGCAGGTGAGCAGTTGTGCAAAAAGTAATTGACACAGCAAACTTGAAGCTGCTACCCTTAGAAAGACCTAGTTGTAGGACTGTCCTTGACTAGTGTTTAGGAACTTGGGTTTCAGGAGCATTCCCATCATTTCCAGAACTGTTAAGAGTACTCACTCTTCCTAAATGGTTTGCATAACAGTGTTAGTTATGATAAACACATACTTTCTTGCTGGGAGCCTAGAACTTTGATACATGCTAGACATAATTGGATCTCAATAAAACCCTTGGGTACTGAGTCTCTAATGGGCTTCCCTGTTCAACAACATTTCATAGAGGTGGCTGCAATTCAATGCTGGAGGATGTAAGCATGTCCTGTGTGACTCTTAGACATTTGTGTCTTCTCATTCTTCTGGACTGTGACCTATGTGTCATATCTTTTGCTGATTTTGTTTGTATCCTTTTCTTGTGATAAATCATAGTTGTGAGTATGACTACCTACTGTGTTTTCTGAGTCTTCCTAGAGAATCATCACACCTGGGGGTGGTTTTAGAAACTCCCAACGTAGGAGTCTTATTGTGATCTCTCAAAAGCATACATCATTTGTGTAAAGATGAATTAGTGAGAAATGTTCAATGGAACAGAAGAATCATGCTTTCTTTAACCTTAGCACAGTGTTGGTAAAAGAGAGCAAGACATGAGAGTGTTGGAATCTCAACTGAGAAGAGAGAGTGATGAGAGGTCATACTTAAAGGGATTATAATGGAGGTTTCTGGCATAAACTCAGAATTAGGAAGCCTAAATCATCCCAAGCAGATGATTGTTCTTTCCCTGACTACATGAAGGACATTTACTAACTTATTTATTTAAAAAATTAACATAAAGACAAGCAAGTTTTGGTATATACAGTTCTATGAATTTTATCACATGTATGAATCCTGTAACCACCATCACATCAAGATATACACTAGTCTTTTCACTATAAAAATATCCCCTGTGCTATCCCTTTGTTGTCACTTCTTCCCCTTCCTAAATTCTGGGTGGCAATTATCTGTTCTCCATCATTATAACTTTGTATGTTCAATTATATTTAATGGAGTTTAGAGTATATAATGTTTTCAAAGAGGGTTCTTCCATTCAGATTTTCAGATTGATAAAAGTGACTGTGGATCAATGTTTCATTCCTCTTTTATTTCTGTGTAGTCTTCTATTGCATGGATATGCCACAATTTGTTTAACTAGTCACTCTATGAAGGGCCTTTGGCTTGTTTCCTTAATATATAATTAATTTAGACTACATAACTAAATAAAATAGAAATAAATAAAAAATATAGAAAATCCCCAACTACTTGGAAATTAGACAACACATTTCTCAATATATGATGAGTCAAGTGAGATATCACAAAGGAAATTTTAAAAGCATGAATTTAGACCTGCTCTTGATACTGTACACAAAAACTAACTTAAAGTTTAACTTAAACTAAAGTTTAGTAACCTAAGGGCTACTAAAACTACAAAAATTTTAGAAGAAAACCCAGAAGAAAATCTTTGTGATCCTACGCAATTCTACCTAAGCAAGGTAGAATTTTTGTAAATGAAACCCAAAGCCCACTCCATAAAAGAAAAATTGTTAAATTAGATATCATCAAACTTTAAAAGATTTACACTACAAAAGACACTGTTAAAAAGACAAAAGAGTCAGCTACAGATAGCATATCAAATATCTGACAGAAGACTTGTAAACCTTTTCAAATCAATAGTAAGGAAAAAAAAAATTTAAAAATGGGCAAAAGGTTTGAATAGATATTGCACCAAAAAGTTATACATATGGCTAATAAACAGATAAAGGGTGCTCAGTATCATTAATTAGGGAAATGCAAATTAAAACAAGCTATCTTTTCACACATCTTGGAATGAGCATAATAATAAAGACAGCCCGAAACAAATGTTGGTGAGGATTTGTGGAAAATAGTGACTTCATACATTTTTGGTGGGAATGTAAAATGGTACAGCCACTTTATAAACCATTTTGTCTTAAAACCATTTTCTTAAAAGTTTAAATATAAACTTACCATACAGCCCAGCCATTCCACTTGTTGGTATGTACCAAGAAAAATGAAAACACATAATCACACTAAGTCTTGTGCTGGTACATTCATAGCAGCATTGTATCTGATGATCAACAATTTGAAACAATCCAGATGTCACTAACTTTGGAATGGATAAGAAAATGTGGTATAACTATACAATAGAATATTTTTCAGCAATACAAAGAAATAAAACACTATATGCTATAACCTGGATAAACCCAACAAAATATTAATCTAGATTAAAGAAACCAGACAGAAAATATTACATATTTTATGATTCCATTTATAAAAAATGTCCAAGAGAAGCAAATCTACAGTGACAGAAATGAGATTAGTGGTTGTCTGGGGCTGACAGGAAGAACAGAGAATCACTGTGAAAGGGTTCTAAAACCGTCTTATTATAAAGGCTGCCCAACTGCAAAGGATTTCCTTAAAAAATCATTGAATTTTACCGTTAAAATAAGTAAATAAAACTTTTGGTCAACAAATTTCATTTTATATTTTATTTTATCATTTTGAGTGTCTAAGATTTTGCTGTTCAGAAAAACAATATTTTGGTTATTTCTCCTCATTCTATCACATTCCTAACACATTCAAGACTTTTTTTTTTTTTCTGGTATTAGTGCCTCCTGTCCCTTTTATTCCTGAGAAATGAGAGTAGAAAAACTACCTTGCCAGGATGTTTTCCCTGAAGTTTTCTTACCTTTTCCTCCTCAGCTAGGACTAAGTCTACTTCGAATGAGGAACATTCTCTTATGTCATCTACTCTGGGTGATCGTGTGATGGGATATGAGGACCCACTGAAGGTGGAAGTGCAGGACATACAGACCAATGTGTTTTTTATTACTCTCAGAGCGAGTATATTCAGAAAGGAATGACAAGGTCCTTCAGGGGAAGATTCCACTGCTCTCTGCCATGATGGTCAATATACTTTGTAGAACTTAAAAATAAACCTCAGAGTATACTACCAGTATCTCAGTAGCTAAGAAAAAGACCTATCTGGGGGAATGAACATCGAGAAGTAAAGTACAACAGGATGGAAATCAAGCCCTCTGACCAAGGGGTGATGGTAAGTCCTCTTAAGGTTTCAATAAGCTAGTGCCAGAGTCTGCATTAGCCCAAAACAGAAGGACACCCTCTAGTGACCACGAGTGATGTGAACAGATACTTGAAATACACAGTTAGAGGATACTTGTGCTCCTCAAGTAAGGTGTGTCTGCTAATATTAGTGTTGATGTTTCCTGTTCATTTAATCAGTTTCTCAAGTAATGTGTTAAAAGTGAGGTACTGATTATCAAACAAGAAATGTAGCCAGAAATTGCTTAGAGAAATACGACATTCACAGCCTCGCCTACCTTCTCTCCCCCTCTACATAAATATTAAAGGTGACTTCAGCATATATATTTGAAATTGATTTCCACACTACAGTGTGTTTGAAAGACAATGACTGTCAAACACACATTGTTATGTTCAAAGTTGTTGAGCTACTGCAGTAAAGATTCATGAATGTCCATAAAAGCCTGTTATGGAAGCAAATGAAAATTTTTCAGTTGCTAAAATGAGATTTCCTTTGTATAAACTCTTTAATAATTGTCAATGTAAATTTCAAAGTGTTTTACATTTCCTTAAAGGACTGACAAATAACCAAACAAGTGAGAAAAACAGGTATAATAATGGATTAAATAGTCAGATGGCATGAAATTCTGGGTTTATATAATATCCCTCAAACTTGTCATGTATTGCCTTTTACTCATTTATTCTATGTATTATCTTTACATTTGAAGGGTTCATATTTGAATGTAGACCCTGCAAATCCTATCTTTAGGCATAGAGACTTACCTGTTATTCCAAATTCTATGACATGATTCCAAAGTATAGTTCAGGTTTTCCAAAGGAAAGAAAGGAAGAGGAGAGGAGAAGACAAAAAAAAAAAAAAAAAAAAAAAAAAAAAAAAAAAGGAAAGAAAAAGTCTGGGACAATAGAGAGCTACATCTCTATGGAAGAAATAACTGGCAACCAAAGTTTTCAGCATCGCTCAGTTTTAGAAAAGTAATGCTTGGAGAAGGGGGGCAAGTAATTATGCTATTTTCTTTCAAAGATTTTATTGCTGAGTTTTTTTTTCCCCTGATGCTTTTTACACCAAAACAAAATACTTTCTCTGTCTTAAGCCCATGTAAATTATAAAATTTCTTTGAACCAATGTTGACATCTATGGATGCTTTCCAACTTTGCATGGGGTTGTTGCCATGGGGCACCACGCCCAATTTCTTCTGAACTAGTCTAGTTCTTCTGATGATCCTACATGTTAATTAACATCAAAACCACCTTCTGGCCATAGGTATTTATTGGAGGCAGTATTATTGCCTATGGGCAAATTAGGGGGCATGGGAAGCCACAATTTATAGTGATTGTGACACAAGGAAACTTCTTAGATCTAATTTATACCACAGAGAACCCACAAGTATTGAAAATTTAAGAAATGCTCCAACTCTTTTTATAAATAATATGGCTGTGAAATAAAGGAAACATACAGATAATGACACAACTATTGAAAAGACTTTGAGGAAACATACAAAAAGTTTATAGTTAGCAGCAGAAGAAAAAATATGGAAATTTTAATTTGATTACTTTAATTTCTAATAAGGGAAACATCAAGAAGCTAAAGGTCAGCACTGTTTACAATAACCAAGACATGGAAGCATCCTAAGTGTCCATTGAAAAACGAATGTATAAAGAGGATGTGGTGTTTATGTATACAATGAATATTACTCAGATATAAAAAAGAACAACATAATGCCATTTGCAGCAACATGCATGGACCTAGAGATTATCATACGGAGTGAAGTAAGTCAGACAGAGAAAGGCAAGTATCATATGGTATCACTTATGTGTGCAATCTAAAAAAATGATACAAGTGGACTTATTTGCAAAACAAATAGGCTCACAGATATAGAAAACAAACTTATGGTTACCAAAGGGGAAAGGTGGGAGAGGGATAAATTAGGAGTATGGGAGTAACAGATGCACACTGTTATGTATAAAATAGACAAACAACAAGAACCTACTGTATAGAAAAGGGAACTATAGTCAGCATCTTGGAATAACCTATAATGGAAAATAATATGAAAAAGAATATATATATATTATATATATATATAATATATATATAATGAATATATATTATATATATATATATATATATATGGCTGAATTACTTTGCTGTACACCTGAAACATTGTAAATCAACTATACTTCAATAAAAAAGAAAAAATATAAATAAATAAATAAATAAAAATAAAACCAGTGGGCTCAGAATTTGGAATTTAAATTCAGTTCTGTATAATTCCTAAGTCTATTCTTTTTTGATAAATACAGGTTTAATGATGTAGTGCTCTTCACAGGTGGCTACAGAGACTGTAAGCTATTATCCAGGAATATACAACCATACAACGGAGGCCATTTAGCCAATCTAAAGCAAACTGGCTTCTTATAACTACCCTGTAAACACTGCAGCCCTTCTTCCATCCCAAAATGACCCTAATCTCACATAAAGACAGTTATTGTAAGGGAATCAGAAACCCAGCTTTGCAGCCAAAGGTAAAAACCAAAGGAAAAATACCAGTTCAGTGGTTAGTTGGTGAAAGCGGGAACTCTGATGCCTTCACCATGCTGATTTGCTCTTGCTCTGACTCCTTTCGTCCCCTTTCTCCAGCCCACCATCCATGGTAGCTCTCAATAGGTTTGAATAAGCCATCTGAAACTTTAGTTACTTCTTTAGAGCTCACCACAGTGCTGATCTTTTTCCCATCAGTAGCTCTTAACAGACACTTGTTGTCTGAGAGCTCAAAGCCCTCCACAGAACGTTTCCTTGGAATGGGTTTAGTTCGACCATCATACTTCTTCAGGGTGATGAGCACACTTCCTGACTACTGGCACTTCTGGGAGAGCCTGGTCAGTTCTGTCAGGAACTGCTCACTCTCCTGCTGTGCCCTACCGGTTCTGCTGGCTCTGCTCTGTTAGCATAAACCCCAACCAGTTGGAGCAGGAAGTTTCACCTGTGCTGGGCCTAAGACTATTCTTAAAAAAAAAAAAAAAAAAAAAGAAAATAAAGGGAATTTAAAAAAGCTCTGTTAGCATAAACCCCAACCAGTTGGAGCAGGAAGTTTCACCTGTGCTGGGCCTAAGACTATTCTTAAAAAAAAAAAAAAAAAAAGGAAACTAAAGGGCATTTTAAAATATACCATAGAATAATCAGCAAAATACTGTGTAAGCTTTTCATTCTAGTTAGCTAAATTATGATCATTTCAAAAAGAATAATCAAAAAGATACTGATAGAAAAACTAAATTTACTAAAACACAAGGAAATTACTGCTCAATCTCTCATTCAAAGTAAACTTCATAAAATTTTTACTAAAAACATCTCGTATGCCTTATGTCAATTGTATTATGTTCATTATATATACACAATTCCTTAAGCTGAAAATGTTAATTCAAAATGCTATTTAAATGCCATTATTGATCTGCTATACCTGGTATTTGAAAACATATATCCACACAAAAACCTGTACACACATGTTACTAGAAAATTTATTTGTAATTGCCAATAAAATAATATATCTCCTGTCTTGCCAGGGGCTGAAATATAAACTGTGGTACATCCAAGACATAGAAAACTACTCAAACATAAAAAGGACATAACTATTGATATATCCAGCAACTTAGGTGGGTTTCAAGTGCATCACACTGATTGAATAAAGCTGATATCAAAACGCCCCTTGATTTCATTTATACAATATTCTAAATATGACAAATTTACAGTGATGGGAAGCAGATTATTTCTTTTTTCTTCATGGTGATGAAACAGTTCTGTACCTTGATTGTGGTAGTAGTTCTTATATGTGATAAAATTTCACATTACTATACATATGCAAACACACACACACACAAACACACACACACACAGATGCTGGTAACGACTGGTGAAATCTAAGTGGGGTCTGTAGTTTATTTTCTTGCATGGATCATATTTTTGTTGTCATGTCTAAGAGCTCTTGCTGAAATCTAAATCATGAAGGCTTCCTCCTATGTTTTTTTCTAGAAGTTTTATAATTGTATGTTTTACACTTAGATTTATAGTCTATTTCGAGTTAAACTCTGTAAAAGTTGTGAAGAACCCTTTTAAGTAAAACCTTTCAACTAAACCATTTGGATGGAGAACCAGAGACAGAGCAGCATGCAATTCTCTTCTTCTTCTGGGTTGACAGGACCCTGTCCGTGGCCTGCTTTCCTCTTGACCCACCTCTGATCTCACTTTGATGAAAAAACAGGTGGTTTAAGAAAACAAAACCCAACTTGGAGATTAAGGTCTCCTTCTAGTATTAGCAACTTCTCTTTTTTTCAAGCATATTATTTTTCACTGAGCACAAAGCAGCCATTGTGTTGGACATTAGGGCAACAAAGAGACTGAGGCGTGCTCTTTGTTGTCACCTTCCTCTTGTTCTAAGTGAGGCACTGCAGGTTGAAGGTCACAGTGGTCAGTGTGCACATACAGTACAGGAGAGGTCACTTCAAAGTGAAGGAAGTGTTCAGACAGCCCACAGGAGAGCTTTCCAGTAAAGAAGATGGAGGGAGATATTGAAGGAGGTTCAAGGGCAGAGGAAGGTCAGGGGGACTTGGTGACATGCAGACTTGGCTGAGGAGCAGCGACGTGTCCCTCGTGGTTAAGTAAACAAGCTATAGATGAATCATTCTCTTAGCTAACAATTATTTTTTTATAGCCTCTGGCACACCCTGTTTCCCCGTCTCTCATGCAACCTTTGTGATATATTTAATAAATATCTTTGTGATCATAAATATTCCTAGAAAATGACTAATGTTATTCTATGTGCCTATAATTTCAATGTATATAATTCATATTATGTGTGTGTATATACTTGTTTCTTCCCTTTTTTTCCCAATCATCACTATGTCTTTAAGGAGGAATCAAGTTGCCATGTGTTCACCCAATCTGTTTCTTTAATAGCTATTTCACATGCATCCATCTCCTTTCCCTAGTGAGTCACCAGGGTGTGGACCAGGAGGTTAGCTCCAGGTGCCTGACAACAGGGACTGCATGGGCCACCATGAACATGCCCACCAGCTATGAAGCAATCTGAGGATTTTGATCTTCTTAAACTTCTGAGCAACAGCTAATTACTCTCCATTAATTGTCCTAATATTTTCTCCCTTCCATTTGATTATTCTCCCGCCCTGGAATTTTATTATATAGTTGTACTTTTTAGATATTTAGATATTGTTAGTATTTATCTATGCCCTCCATGCCTATAATATATTTTTTTTATATTTCTATCCTTCATTATTTTTGTGTTGCTTTCTGGTAGAGATTCATCACTGCTATCCTTAATTGCTAACTCATTTTTTTAGCTATATTTGTCTATTTATTCCATCTATAATGTTTTATACAACTATTTTATTTTTAACAGCTGAAAGACACAGTTCTTTCTATGATCTTGTTCATGTTGTCAAAATTTCATCTCATCTTCTTACATATATTACATTAAAAATTCCTTATCCTTTCCACACATTTTCCCTTTATTTATTTATTTTTTAATTAAAGTATAGTTGATTTACAATGTTATGTTAGTTTCAGGTATACAGCAAAGTGATTCATATATATACTTTTCCCAATTATTTTCCATTATAGGTTATTACAAGATATCAAATACAGACCCTCGTTGGTTATCTATTTTATATGCAGTAGTTTTTATCTGTTAATCTCAAATTCTGGATTTATCCCACTCTCCTTCCTAGCCACTAGGCCACCAGAGATATATACATACAACTGAATCACTTTGCTGTACACCTGAAACTAACACAACATTGTAAATCAACTGTATTTCAATAAAAATTTTTAAAAAAAGAACATGAAGAAGAACTAGAAGTGGTGATAAGCTAGAATATATTCCTGACTATTTGAAATCAGGAATCAGTATTTCAGGATGGATGTGCTCCAGGTTCATTCATGTAAGTTGATTAGCAGTGAGTTACATTCTATGGGCATTGCCTGTTTCCCCACTAGAAAAATATGGAATAAAAATATGGTTTGCTATGTTTAAATTCTTATTACAGTTTTTAATAAGTTATTTTTACTATCATTTTACTTTTAGTTCTGTAACTTATTTGTAAAATAATTTTAAGGTATTTTAAAAGTGTAACTGTGCCCAGATGTCAAGTGGTGATGCCTGCTTTTCCTGGTACAGTGAGGGTCAAGGTGGTCCTGTAACTAAATTTTAAACAAAATTACTCAAGAGAAGAGACTAAAGGTTTGACTCTCCCAAAGAAGCCTGAATGATTCAAAATACCTGGAATGAACTGGAGATAGTGGGGCACGTCTTACATAAATTGCTACATAGATATCAATGAAATAAAATCAATAAGAAACATGCTGTTTATGAGACAATTGTTCTACCAAAAGGATTATGAGTCTAGACTTAAAAAGTATGTGACAGTTGGAGACTTAAAGTAATCCCTGGACTCACAGATTACTATGAGTGAGAAGCAGAAGGAAGAGCCTACTGGGCTCCAAAAAAGAACATATTACCCGATGCCCAGCTCAGGTTCAAAGAGGATGACGAAGGAAGGGACTCTTTTGATGGGAAGACAAGGGCGTTGGAAAACTGTGGATGAGAAAGTCCCTCCAAGGGAGCAGAAAGAGACCCTAGTAGGAGGATTTCCTTCACAGAGGAAGAGAAGCCATCACAACATCTGCAGAAGAATGGCTATGGTTGACAGCCAAATGGGAAGTTTCATTGAGATTATCTACCCCATTCTCCACCACTGCACAGTGAAAGCACTTGCATCATAGAGCTCTGGATGAGAAAGATCTGCTTCTACACCTGATATAGTCTAACAACTGTCATAAAATACCCACAGGTCTGCACCTTGAGCTCAACGCTATCATTGGTTGGGACTTGGGGCTGCCTGTCTATTTTAGGGACAGTGAGCCATCAGAAAAACAGACTCTTGTACATGTTGATACGGTTGACCAAATATTTTAGCACATGGTAAACTAGTTCTTTCCGATGAGATTTGAGTTGAAGGGACATCTATCTTTGTTGGACCCAAACATTTAATTCAAAGCCCTCCACAGCTCCCATTCCTTTTTCTGTAGTGGTGGGTGGTATTTAAAATTGTGGCTGTCTGTCAGCCTTGGTTTTAGAGTAATCTCTGAGCCAATTTGAAAAAGTCATGTGAGGAATAACTCTTTGATTTTATCAGGCACCAACATTCTTAGACAATTTGTTATAGTAGCACACCCTGACATGCTTCCTATCCTTTCCTTCTCTACTTGCCCTGTCTTAGTTTCCTTTGCTGACTCCTCTTCCTCACAGCAAACTCCATATGATAGCATCTGTCTACTTCCCTTTCTTATATATATTCTCTCCTAATGGTATCTCCATCCATTCCAATACCTTGAGATATCATTTACATCAGTGCTAAGAAACTCAAATTTATGTTCCCAATCCAGATCATTCATCTGATCTTCAAGTTCAGATTTTTATTCTCTACTGCATATCTGCAGTGGAATATTGCATTGTCTAGGTGTCTCAACTATTAACATCATCATACTAGAACTCTTGAACACACCTCTGAGCAAACATGTGCCTCTGAAGTTGAGCAGGACCCTACGGTCCCTGCCTCCCATGTTCTCAGCTTGCCTTTTGTTTGTGGAAAAATTTTAGTCAAAGAATAAGTTTAATCAGACAAGTGAGAAAATGCAGAAACAAAGGAAAATAGTCTAAGACTAAATAATAATAGTTTAGTCATTAAGCTTAGTCAAGGACCTTTAGTTCCTCCTCAAAGTCTGTAGATAATATTCTGAGCCATATCCTGTGAGCTTTCTTATAGATAATGAAACCCTCACCAGGTGGAAGAAGTTAGCTACATGATGACCAGCCTTTAGCCATGACATAAGCTGCAACAATTCTGAGAATTGGCCTCAAAAAAATGGGAACAAACCAAACCTGGAACTGAAGACTTAAAATAATCAAGATGACGCTGGTCAGACCACCACAGGACAAAGTTCAAGATGACTGTCAGAGCTGGCTGTGCTGTTTCTGCATGTAGCCCCCTCCCTCAGAATATAAAAGCTGTGGTCTACTGGTTGTGTGTGTGGGGGAGTTGGCCTTTGGGCAGAAATCTGCCCTCCCCCCCACCAGTTGCAAACTTTCCTTTTCACCAACATTGCATCTTTACTGGCTTTTGAGCAGAGAGCAGCTGGACTCCACTTTCGGTAACACTTCTGCCAAACTTCTCCATCACTTAATAACAACTCTTTCTCTTGAGTTGCTTCAACCAGAAAGAGAGTAATCATCCTTTAACCCTCCCTTTTCCCAACCTATCATATTTAATCTATCAGCAGGGCCTGAGACTATTTTTTCAAAATATATCTTAACAGTGTATACTATTATCCATCCACACTGCCATTCACCTTGGGCTGAGTTCCCATCATCTTTCACCAAGATACCTCAGGAAGCCCCTGTCCTATCATTTCTAGGTCCTCTAGCCCATTCTCCACACAACAGCCAGAGTGATGATTTGTAAAAGAAAATTTAATCACGATATTCTCCCTATTTTGATGTTTACACAAAGTCGTTTAATGCCTTCACTTTGCCCTTAAAATAAAACCAACATTCCATACCTTGTAACCCTGTCCACTTTTAAAACCTTACTCAACCCATTCTCCCTGCCTTATTACACCAAGCACACTGACCCTTCTCCCATTCATTGAACAGTCTCAGCCCTTTCTGACTCACAGTTTTTCACTTCAATCAGGTTATCACAAAGCTGGTGACTTATTATCTTCCTACTTCAGCATCTACATCCCCAAGGAGCAATTTTCTGGCCACTTAATCTAAAATAGAGCCTCCCTAAATAACCCCTTTATTATATGTATTCTAGAACCCTACTTATTTCATTATCTGCATGGATTATTAATGTGTAAATATTGTACTTCTTTTTTTTTCCTTAGGTCTTGTTCATTATCTCCTCCACTATCATGTAAGCTCCACAAGGATATGGACTGACCATGTCTGTGTTCTTCCTATTTGTACATCCCCAAAGCCCAGCACAATGACAGGCAGACAGTGGTTACTCAAGGAAAATTTGTTAAATAAATACATAAGTGATATTTTGCAACTCTTTTGTCATGATAAGTTATATGTATCTGCAATAGTAAACTAAAACAGTATGGTAAATATTTGCATTTTATTTAAGAAAAACTAATTATGCTCTTCAAGCTCAAAGATTACAAAGTCAATTTCCATTCCCTGGTTAAAAAGAAAATCCTTTATTCTTCTGTTATAAATTTTTAAAGACATATTAGCTAAGCCTTCTTTTGAAATCTTGTGTTGAGGGCTTCCCTGGTGGTGCAGTGGTTGAGAGTCCGCCTGCTGATGCACAGGACATGGGTTCGTGCCCCGGGACAGGAAGATCCCACATGCCATGGAGCACCTGGGCCTGTTAACCATAGTCGCTGATCCTGAGCGTCTGGAGCCTGTGCTCCATAACGGGAGAGGCCACAACAGTGAGAGGCCCGCATACCACAATATAATAATAATAAATAAATAAATAAATTGTGTCGGATATGAAGGGAAAGACTCATAATGAATTGTAAGTAAATTTCTGTATTCTCTTCAATATGGACATTTCTCACATAACTAAGATTCTAAACTGAATTATATTTGTTTTGTATTCTTAGACTGGAAATAAAGCCAGAAAAACAATAAATAAACAAACAAACAAAAAACAAACAAATAAATAGTGAGGTGGAAAGAAACACATGAGTTTAAAAAAAAATGGTGAGAATCAGTTTCTAGCATGAAAAATAAGGTACTATGTAAAGTATAAGTTAGAATAGAGGGCACTTATCAGCCAGACCTCTCTCTAGAGGAGATGGCACATAAAAAGAAAACCTAGTGTGTTTGCTGTGTTGTAATTCTGTTTATTCATTTTCCTCCCAGCTCTAGTAGCAAGTCCAGACACATCCATAAAGTATATGATTTAACACAGTCACTTCTACTCCTAAAATGCAAACATAAGGAAAGTGCAGTAAACATTTCCTAAATTATGTGTAAATATATAAAAAATAGCTTGTAAGCACCTTAGTTTTTGTAGGAATGTCATATGTATTTTCCATTCCACAAACCCTAAAATCCTTTGTCTACCTGCTGTTATTAATCCACGTGTTTTACATGATTAAGATCTTGGGAAGCTGGAACAAATGTTTTATAAAAATAAAAATTAGCCAGAGTTAACCAAGATGGTGAAACAGAAGGCTCCTGTACTCTCTTCCTCATACAGACCCAACAAATGGATAACTGTACATGGATCATTTCCCTCTGAAAGAGATTCAAAACTAGCTGAGCAGCTCCTATGTATTAGGGGAATGAGAAAATACCTACATCAAAATGGACAGGAAAGATGGAGACACACTGTCACCATAAAACACTCCCAGTACAATGCCATACAATTGGGAGGAAACACCCAACTCCCAGCTTCTACTTGAGGAGTAAGGGATTTGGACTGTACATCTAGTGCCCCAACATTTAAGAGGCCCAGTAGAAGAATAGACCCCTCAGAACCTAGTTCTGAAAGCCACTGGGGCTTGTGTCCATAAGACACAGAACTATAGAAATGCAAAAAACACAATATTTAATGGGTGTGCCAGCTCTCATTGAGGCTATTCCCCATGGCTCAGCAAGAGGGAGCAGGCAAAATCACCCATATCCCAGTCTTTCTCTGAAAGGTATCTATCTACAAAATTTAAAAGCTGCTGCCAGAGGACCAGTCTTCTAATTTAGTAATCACCTAGGGACTGGCTGTGATCCTCCCCAGAGAAGGGAAGCCAGGAAATACCTCTTCTACCTTCTTCCTCCAGCTTTCTCATAGTTGCCAGTATCTTCCTGAAACGTGGTTGTACACGTGTCTGTGCCCCTGTTTTGATGAATGTCAAGTGAGGGATGGGCCCCTTGATCACCTGGCTCTGATAGTCAACAGGACTTCCAGTCATGAGTCCTACAGAACTGTAGCCAAAAAAGAAGTAGTTCTTAACTGGCTATCTCCCATAGAGCTCAGCACAGAGAGAGCAGGCAAAACTGCCCATTTCCTAGTCTTTCTCTGAAAGAGATCTATCTGAATATTTTACAAGCTACTGCCTGGGGGTCAGGTTTCTAACTTTAACACATATTTAAGGGCTGGCTGTGATCTTCCCAAAAGATTGGGAAGCTGGGAGATATCAACCCCACCTTCTTTTAGTCTGCTCCAACAGTAAAATCAAGTCACCAGTATCTCCCTGGGAGAAGCTTGAACACATTTTGTGTGTACCCCAGCTTTTGCAGCTGCCACCCAAGAGACAGGCTTCCAGATTGCCTGGCTCTGATAGCCAGCAGAGATTTCATTCATGAGTCCCACAGGACTGTAAAAAACAAAGAAGCAGATCTCAATGGGCATAAGAACAAGTCCCCCTCCCTCCTCTCATGGGGGTTATACAACCTGGCCCAGCAAAGAGGGAGCAGACCAAAACACTCTCCTCCCTGAGGGTCCAAAATTTCATCAAACTCCATATAGGTGCTGACCAAAATCTTCCTCTTTGAGACAGGTCTTGGAACACCCTCAACTACTGAAAGCCTTTAAGAACAACAAAGAAGGCAGTTGAACAATCAGAAAAGTTTGACAGGCAACCAGGAGCTCAGGTTGGGCTAATTGATGAGGTTCATCTACCAGAAACCACTCTTTCAAGACTGGGAGAGTTGCCCTTTTATCTAATGTGCAGAAACCAACACCAAAAGTCAAGAAAAATGAATAGATAAATATGTCCCAAGCAAAACAAGATAAATCTCCAGAAACAAAACCTGATGAAACAGAGGCAAGTGATTTACCTGATGTAGAGTTTAAAATAACAGTTACAGGGATGCTCACCAAGGTCAGGAGAGCAATGCATGAACAAAAGGAGAATTTCAACAGAGACAGAAAATATTAAAAAGTAGCCAACTGAAATCACAGAGCTAAAAAGTTCAATAACTGAACTAAAAAAATTCAGTAGAGCTGTTCAACAGCAGGCTGAATTAACAAGAAGAAGGGAAAAACAAATTCAGACAAGACAGTGAAAATCAACCAATCAGAGAAGTAAAAAGAAAAAAATAATGAAAACCAGTAAAATAGCTTGAGAGATATCTAGGACACTATCAAGAGCAAAATTAACCCATACCTATCAATAATTACTTTAGATGTAAATGAACTAAATCCTCCAATCAAAAGACATAGAGTGGCTGAATGGGTATAAAAACAAAACCCAGTGATATGCTGCATACAGAATAATCACTTCAGCTTTAAGGATATGAATACTAAAAAGGAATTTGTGAAAAAAAAATATATTCCATACAAAGGGAAACCAAAAGGAAGCAGGGAAGCTATACTTACGACACACCAAATAGACTGTAAAGCTAAGAGTGTAACAAGAGACAAAAAGTTATTATATAATGATAAAGTGATCAATTATTCAAGAAGGTATAACATTAGTAAATATTTATGCACCCAACATAAGGGCACCTAAATACATAAAGCAAATATTAACAGATACGAAGTGAGAAATAGATAGCAATATAGTAACAGCAGGGGACTTCAGTATACCACTTTCAATGATGGGTAGATCATCCAGACAAAAAATCAATAACAAACCATTAAACTTATACTACACATCAGATCGGATCAACCTAATAGACATATACAGAATATTCCACTCACCAGCAGCCAAATATATTCTTCTCAAGCACACATGGAACATTCTCCAAGATAGAACATGTGATAATTCACAAAACAAGCTAATTTTAGAAGACTGAAATCATAACAATTACTTTTGGCAACACAATGATATCAATGTAGGAATCAATAACAGGAGTAAATCTGGAAAATTAAAAAAATATATATGTGAAAATTAAACAACACACTCCTAAACAACCAATGGTCGAAGAAGAAATCAAAATGGAAATTTAAAAAAAAGCAATCTTGAAACACATGAAAAAAGAACCACAACATGCCAAAATGTATGGGATACTCTAAAAGCCGTTCTAAGAGGGAAGTTATAAAAATAAAAACCTATATTAGGCAAAAGTAAAACAAAAAAACAACAAAAAACAAAAACAAAAAACATCTCAAAACTGGATTAAATAGAACACACACACACACACACACACACACACACACACACGATATAATTTCAGTTTTAAAAAATAGGGAAATCCTGATATTTACATGGATGAACTTAGAGGGCATTATGGTAGGTGAAATAAGCCAGACAGAGAAAGACAAGTACTGTACGATATCACTTATATGTGAATATTAAAGAACAGTGGTAGCAAGGGGTTTGAAGGTGAGGGAGACAAGGAGAGGTTGGTAATGGGTCAATCTTATGAATAAGATCTGAGGATCTAATGTAAAATATGGTAACCGTACTTGGTAACACAACTGTAGTTGATAACACAACTACAGCTACCTTATCATACATTATATCTTCAGATATTATTCATCTTATAAGTGAATTAATTATAATTGAAATTTGCTAAGAAAGTAGAAAATAGATGTTCTTACCTCCAAAGAAAAAACAAAAAACAAAAAAACTTGGTGACCACTGAATTTAAAAATAGCAGAGGAAAAGAAACTAACAAGGAATCCCTCAGTAATGGCCATGAACAATGAAGAGCCCAGGGCCAAGTCCCAGCCCCCAGGTAGGCGTGGGAAATGTGGCATAAGAAAGACCCCTTCTCCCAGTGCCACTCATTGGGGCCCAAGTGAGGTGATGGATGTGTCAATTAGCTCAATGATAGGAATCCTTTCACAATGTATATGTATATCAAATCATCATTTTGTACACATTAAATATCTTTTACAATTTTACTTGTCTATTATACTTCAAAAAATGTGAAAAAACAAAAACACATTAGGCAATACAATGTATATAACTTCTGATGAAATTTTTATTCTACTGTTGTTGTTATGTTCTTAACCTTTTTGGTGTACCATAAACACTCATGGAGATTTGAAAAATATATATGAATATGTTCTATCCTAAGAAACTATAATTAATAGGTTAGGATTTATGCTTTACAGTTGAAGTTTTAAAAATGTACCACAGGGGATTTTAATGTACAGCCAGGGTTGAAAATCATTATTATAATAAGTTAACATAATCAGTGTCTTGGGTATAATCCATATAAGAGAATAAGCACATAACATTTTTTTTCTCATGTAATAAGTCTGAAAATGTTTGACTGATACATAAACACAGAGCTTTCCAAAGGTCAGCATTCTAAGAAAGTGTCATAGATGGAATTCCACCTTCATTATGGACTGCACGCTTGTGCTGAAAACCCCAGCCCATACTCTCATCCCCTGACAAATTCATATGCTGAAACCCTAACCCCTGTGGAATAGTATTAGGAATAAGGGCCTTTGGAAGGTAGTTAGGTCAAGAGAGTGGGGCCTTCATGATGGGATTGATGCCCTTATGAGTGGCTTGCATCCCCTCTCTCTACACTTGGCCACCTAAGGGTACAAGAGAGTGGCCACTTGCAAACCAGAAAGCAGATTCTCACCAGACACCAGACCTTCTAGCAGCTTCCTACTGAATTCTCCAACCTGCAAAAAAAAAATGTTTTGTTATTTAAGATACCATGTCTACATTATTCTGTCATAGCAGCCCAAACAAAGACAGAAATTGATACTGAGAAGTAGGCTGCTGCTGTAAAAAATACCTAAAAAATGTGGAAAATGACTTTTGAAATTGGGTAATGAGTAAAGGCTGAAAGAGTTTCAGGGTAAATGCTAGAAAAAGCCAACATTGCCATGAAGGGACTATTGAAGGTGACTCCGGTAAAGGCTCAGAAAGAAAAGAATAGAGAGAGAAAGCATCCATCTTCTTACAGCATAGATTAATTATCATGCGTAGAATGTTGGTGGAAACACGGACCTGAGATCTCAGACTGAAATGTAGAACATTTCATTGGAGAGTGGAGAAAAAAAACAACCCTTGTTGTAAAGTGTCTACAAACTTGGCTGAATTGTATTCATATTGTAGTGTTCTGTGGAAGGTAGTTCTTGAGAAAGATGAAGTTGGATATTTAGTTGAGGAGCTTTCTAAACAAAGTGCTAAAGTGGCTCAGTTCTTCCCAAGTAATTTTAGTAAAATGCAAGAAGAGAAATGCATCTAAGATGGAATTCTTAAGCAAAAAGAAGCCAGAACATAAAGATTTGGAGAAATCTCAGCTGTCCATAATGCAAAGGTTGAGAAATTATGCTCAGAAGGAAGTACTATGGGTGTAGCCCAGGAAACATTTGATAAGGTGGTTAGTATGTGTGTGAACCAGGGACTTAATCAGCCACCCCAGCAGGAAAATTGCCAGTCTGAACTGAAGAGGAAGGGGATGTGATGGCATGGAGGAAGACTGTTAGACTTCTTAGATTCTACAAGATAAGATGATAAGCCATTCCATTTTGAACTTGTGCTATTCTTCAAGAAAAGGGAAGAATGGCCTGTTAGGTAATTCAGAGATCTTCAGAACCACCACCTGGGTTTCAATAGGGTGCACGGCCTCCAACAGAAACCCTAGGGGTGTGAGGAGAGTCATTCACTGAGCCATAGGGGTGTTGTTGCTATTCCAGGGGCCCTAGAGAGCAGAGCATTGAGCTAAAGAGGATTATTCTCAAACCTTAAGGTCCCATGGAATTTGCCTTGCTAGGTTTTAGACTCACTTGGCACTTGTCAGTCCTTCCTTCTCTGCTATTTTTCCCACTTGAAATGGGAATGTCTATTCTTTGGTTGTCCCATCATTGTAAATATTTTGGAAGCACATAACTTGTTTGGTTTCACAGGTTCACAGCCAGAGAGGAATTTTGGATAAATTGTACCTCAAGTGTCACTCCCATCTCATTTAGATGACACTCTGGACTTTAGAGTTGATACTGGAATGAGGTAAGACTTTGGGGGCTGTTGGGATGGAATGTATTGTACATGTGAGAAGCACATACACTTTGGGGGGCCAGAGGAGGAATGCTATAGATAATATGTTTGTGTCACCACAAAATTCATATTTTGAAGTTGAAATCCTAACCCCAATGGCTGGAATTCCCTGGTGGTCCAGTGGTTAGGACTCCACGCTTTCACTTCTGTGAACCTGGGTTCAATTCCTGACTGGAGAACTAAGATCTTGTAAGCCTTGCTGCATAGTCAAATAATAATAATAATAATAATAATAATAATAATAATAATAATAATAATAACATCCTTAAACCCAATGGAATGGTATTAGGAAGCAAGGCCTTTGTGAAAAATTAGGTGATGAGGGTGGGGCACTTAGAGTGGCATTAGGGTCCTTATAAGAAGAGACAAAGAGCTTGTCCTTTTTTCTCTGTCCTTGGCCATGTGAGGGTACAAGGAGAAGATGGCCAGCACAGATCAGAAAGAGGGTTCTCAGCAGACACAGGAGTTGCTGGCTCCTTGATCTTGGACTTCATCCTCCAGAACTGTGAGAAATAAATGTTTGTTGTTCAAGCCACACAGGCTGTGTTATTCTGTTGTAGCAGTGCAAACTGACTGAGGCAACTTCTCTGCCTATTTGCCTTGGAAACCACCTACGTTCTTTCCATTCTTTATATTTAAATATTTTTTTCAATTTTCTTTATCTTTTTAATAAATTAAATTACAGCTCCTTCCCCCACCTCTTCTAATCTTAGGTTACTGCATTCCTTTTTCATAGCTGATAAATACTGTGACACTATATTAAAAATAACAGTTGTTTGAATTCTGGATACTATTTATTAAAAAGTAATCTTTCTCATTAAAAAAATATTTTAGAGCTTTCCTGGTGGTGCAGTAGTTAAGAATCCACCTGCCAATGCAGGGGACACAGGTACGAGTCCTGATCCAGGAAGATCCCACATGCCGTGGAACAACTAAGCCTATGAGCCACAACTACTGAACCCACGTGTCAGAACTACTGAAGCCTCAACATCTGAAGCCTGTGCTCTGCAACAGGAGAAACCACCACAATGAGAAGCCTGTGCACTGCAGTGAATAGTAGCCCTCACTTGCCGCAACTAGAGAAATCCCACACGCAGCAACAAAGGCCCAACATAGCCAAAAATAAATAAATAAAAAATAAATTTATTAAAAAAATATTTTAAATTATGGCAGAGACATGTGGCCATGAAAGAGAACATAGAAACTAAATAAACTGGATTAAAAATGAAAATAAACATAGAGCCACCACTCAAGCAGAGCCCTTGAGCTTGTGTGACATTTTGTTCTAGTATTTCTTCCTTGAGAGATTTTATCCCCCTAATTATAATTTTCCTAGCTTAGAATTTTTAATAAGTTATCAAATTCTGCCTGAAAAGGAATATTTTTTCCAAATAGTTTTTGTGTCCTACTTACAAAGTTTTCAGCCATAATGAAGAATAGTTATTCACTATGAATTGTAAGATGAAACATCAACCGTTTGACGTAAGTAGGATAGTAGATCAGTCAGGCGCAGCTTACTGAAACAATGGATGTCTTCAGGTCTCTTAAAAGTTGGTGTTGAAAGTCCCAGAGGTGGTTCCACATTTTGAGTACATCATCAGTTTTTTTCCTTGTTTTTTTGTTTGTTTGTTTGTTTGTTTGTCTTTGTCTGTCATCTTTTAGAGAGCTGGATTATTCTTTTTTTTTCTCTTTTGCCTTCACCTCTGCCTCTACCTCATCTTCCCCCTCTTAACTCCCTCCATCTTTCATTTTAGGTACATAAATGTGATGATTTCCCATGTCTAAAAAATATTTGTCCATTTTCTTCATATGTGAAAAACAACTATCCCAAATATACCACTGTCAGATCTTCTTATTTTTATATTTAAACTCTGTATCTGAATTCTAGCATTTAGATCAGAACCAGTACCTGCTCAATTTATAAATGACACATCTGTTTTCTTTTGTATATGTACGCAATTTATTTATTTTTCTTTTTCAATTAAAATGTTTATCAATTCTCTGTTTTTCCCAAAATTACTGAGGCCTTTCAAAATGCATATATTGGGATTTCTGTTTTTTTTAAGAATAACTCTATTTGTTTCCATGATTATTCTAGTGTCCATGATTTTGTACAACTTACTCCATTTCCCAAGACTGTTATTAGTACCTGAGGTTCTGAATCAGACCCAGAGATAATTTTCTCTTCCACAATTTTACTTATTTCTGTGAATTTCTTGATTATTGTGATAAGATATTAATGATATAATCAATGCTTTTTATTTGTCTAATCATAAAGCTTTTAAACTCTTGTTTATTCCTTACAGCATCCTGGTAGTGTAAGCAAACTAGATATAAATTTGAAAGGAGAACTTCACATATTTTATCTAATGTGGACATACATGCCAGGTAGCGGGGAGATAGTGAACCAAATAGACAAAAATGTTTGTCACATTGGGTAGCCTAGTGGAGTAAAGGAAATAAAAAAAATAGATCTATAAATACAGGGTCTCATAGGTAATACTAAATACTAAGTAACATGGAGGAAAACATGAAATAGTATGGGGGAGCATTTTAGTTATAAGTCAAAGAAGCTTACAGAGAAAGTGATTTTTACAGACTGAAAGATTTTTGGACCTTTCAAGGCAGAAATGATCTCAGAGAGACAGCAGTGAGCAGTCCAGAAGAGGGATCTTAGTTCCCTGCCCAGGAATTGAACCTGGGTAGTCTGGATGAAAACCAGGAATCATAGCCACTAGACCACAGGGGTTAGAGGTTAGAAGTCCCTGGAAGAAGTTCCACTGGTTCTTACTCCCACTGAAAGCAAAAATGTTTCAAGGAGGCAAAAACTGTAAATACAGGTACAAAGTTTATTATTAGAGACACAGCACAACCTATGGGAGAGCACACAGAAAAACAGTTTATTTATTTAAGTCAGAAGCTAGGCAGAAATACACACCCAGAGAGAAAGGGGATGGGTGTTGTCTCTAATGAGGAGAAGCCCTGTAAAGAGCTGATTTAAATCACTTATATAGGGCAGTCCTTCCTGGTCTTTGTTTATATTTGGCTAATTATCTTGTCTCTTTTTTCACACCTCATGGGTCCTAGGACCCTCCCCAAGATGCATGCCCAACTTTTTGCTAAGATGGATCCCACCACAGAAGCCTGTGGATATAGGCCCACACATTATGGGGTGACAACCCTTCCCTTTGTGACCCACAAGGAGCAGGCTTCCTTGACCTCAGGAGAGGTCATCTTACTCTTTACTTCAGCCAAGCTCATTTTCTGCCACTAGCTTTGTCCTTGGAGTGTCTGGGTGAGAACAAAGCTTCAGGGTTACTCCACTTGACAAACACGAGCTGTCCAGGCCAGGGGCCCATCCATCTCCTACCTCAGAAGTGAATGCACATAACCTGAAGTGGGCACATGCATAATGTGTTTAAGGAACAGCAAGACCAGTGTGGCTGAATTCAGGAGTGGTATTAGGAGACAAAGTCAGAAAATTGCAAATGAGACACATCATGTTGTGCCTGGAGGTTATAGGATGAATTCTGGTTATTTTATTTTGCAGTACACGTGCCTCTCACTGCTGTGGCCTCTCCCGTTGTGGAGCACAGGCTCCGGACGCACAGGCTCAGTGGCCATGGCTCACGGGCCCAGCCGCTCCGCGGCATGTGGGATCTTCCCGGACCGGGGCACAAACCCGTGTCCCCTGCGTCGGCAGGCGGACTCCCAACCACTGCGCCAACAGGGAAGCCCAATTCTGGTGATTTTTTTGAGTGAGACGGTCCACCTCTGAAGTGGTATAAACAGACAAGAGGCACAAGAGGATTATATTTTTAAAAGATCACTATAGCCACTAGGTTGAAAGTAAATCTTAAGGGTTTAAGGGAAGAAAAAATAAGTCACTTAGAAACCTATTACAGGAATTTATCCAAGAGATGGTAATGTCTTTATCTAACCCAGTGGGTATGAGTGAGGTGAGATGTGGCTTAATGCTGGTTATATTTGAAAGTAGGTGAGTTAGAACTTGCTAATAAACCACAGGTGACATAAAGAGAGGACTCAGTAATAACCAATGGGGAAGAGGGTGTTGTCTTTGACATGGGAAGATCACAAGAGGAGCTGAACACAAGGCATAGATTCTGGTTGGAAAGTAGATATAGTGTTGAGAGCTCATGGAGATATTCTCCGATCACTCTAATTTTCTTGTGAAAGTGAAAGAAGAATGTTGGTACAGTATAAGATATTATGGAGGTTTGAGAAGAGAGGACTAAATACAAAACTGTCTGGAAGAGTGGGAAAGAGCAGTCTTAGGGAAGCCAAGTAGGGGACTGTGGCTGTCTGGATGCACTAGTAGTCCAGCTGAGTTTAGACATCTTGAATTTCAAGAGGGAAGTTCAGGCAGCATGGTTGGTGCTTTTCCTGCATCCATGTTTAGCTAGTGACCTGGTTTCCATATGGAGCCCTGAAAGGAGATTAGGGTTTGACCAGGAGTCAGAGGGCAAGAGAGTGTGTGCTGATACAAGGAGCATGTGTAATGGTAAATACTATAAACATGTGTGTGAAGCAGAAGCTATACTTTAGCTCTTAGTTCAAAAAGAACATGAATATAGCAGCAAAAAAAATAAGAATTTATAAAACAAAGGGGTTGTATTTGTTTCTGGGGCATCTGACCAATCTCTATTTCTTGATCTGGGTCTTCACACTATGTTAATTCAATAAGGTATAAATTTGCTAATTTGGTTTTCTATTTTTGCATTTTATTTTGCAAAAAAAATATTTTGCAATAAAATGTAAAGACCTGAGACCAGGGGACAGAGCTTGTGTAATCATATTTATGTACATGTTGATTTTCCCATTCCTCATGTGCATTTATATGTGAGCTGTAAAATGGCCAGTTTACATCTGGCACCCCTTGTAATTTTCAAGAGCACCTCATTTTACTCTCAAACATGTGGTCCAGCTGGGTGGGATATTGGAGACTCATCTTGCTTATGTCCTATGTGTGGTCATAAAGGTTATAAAGAGAAAGGCTGGGGAGGTGGGGATGATGCTCTCCTTGTCTTGTGCATCTTGGCTTTTGCTTCAGCACTTGAGATGTCCTGAGGCGCATGTGCGGGGGCTGCCATCCTTGTGGTTCTCACCTCCCACTGCAGCCTCCTTGGTTTCTAGTGAGTAGGACCTAGGGAGACTGGACCAGGGACACCCTGATTTTGCCATGAAAAACTTTTCAGCTAGGTCCCAAAGGGATAGGGAGTGTTTTTCAAAGAAGACAAGGTTAAAAAAAAAAAAAAAAAAAAGAAGACAAGGTAATCCTAGACCTATTTGTGGCTGTTAGAGCCACAAAAGTGTTCCATGAACTTTGGATAATATAATTAATTTTCACATTTTTATACACATGCCTGTGTAAAGTAGCAGAGGCAGAATAAAATGTGTAAAATAATCAAGGGATGTTATGTTCCAGTGCCCCAACAAAAATGTGATTACATGTCTGGAACTATAGCTAAGTAAACACTTGGTTATCCACATTAAATAATGAGGAAACCAGGAAAAATGTAAAGAAATTAAAAAAAAATGACTAAAGTCAAAACTGCTTATCCTAAGCAATTTACGTCTTAGACATGAATGGTGATGGAGCAAAATGGTTAAAAACAGGGCTGTAAATATTTTATCTCTGTCAATTATTAGCCATATGACCTATGTGAAGTTATATAACCTCTCAGGCCTCAGTTTCCTTAACTGTAAACTAGGGAAGATAATGATATTTACAGCATAGAGTTGTAGTAAAGATTGAATTAGGTAATATATGTAAAATCCTTAGAAAGTTACCTGGCATCAAGTGAATATTATATATGCATTTGTTCTAAGATTGTTGCATAAACCACAACTACATTAAAAGGTCATAGCAATGTAGTCCTCATTGTTCTGGCATTTACAACCCTCTAGAAAACTGGAAGATTAATACTCTAGTTTTCTGAGAAGAAAATATAAATAAAGTTCACTAAGAATAAATTCATCTTGCCTTTACTCAGAACCTATTAATGGATATTGTTGGGGGAATTATAAGAAGCTTCAACGTTGTAAAATTTCAACATCCTAAGTTGAGTTATCCGATTTGTAAATCCTTGAAAAATATTAAGAAGACATTTGGAAACAGAGAAACTAACGTTTGAGGCAGCAGTACATTAGCTGACATTTATGTACAAAGGAGAAAAAAGATTATGCTATGTAGTTTCAAAACAAAAAATCAGAACATGAGTTCGAAAAGTTTTGTAAGCAGAAAAGAAGCCCATTCATGCCCCAGTTTGCTGGAGACATTGGGATGGGCCAATGACCATAACGAATTTTCATGGTGCAACAGAGAGAATCCCAAGGAGAATTTCCTTCTTGATTATCAAAGCAGGAAACTGACAATGTATTTTCAAAAAGGCATCAATGTGATACCTATTTTAGCCTTGTTAAAGAAACATTCAGGTATATGGAAAATGGAATTGGCTTTTGGGGATTTCCTAGAACTATTACAGAAAAAGAGAGTGGTTATGAATGCAGCAGGTAGGGAAATTTGACAAACACACTAAATTTTCATACTTAATTGTTACTTTGTTGTATATTTTTCTTGGTCTGTTTCACCAAGAAGACCAAAATGAAGAGAAAAGAAACAGGTGATAAAGAGGATATAAATTAGGGAATCTGACAGTGGAATGAAAAATGGGGAAGAATAGAGATTTTGTTGAAATAGGTACAAGGAACTCAGATAGATTGTTGAGTTTTCAGAGGCAGCCTGCGCCCAGTGGAAGGCATTGTCAGCCCTTCTTATTTCTCAGTTTAATAATAAGATTCTTGGGGGAAGAATTCTAGGAGGCCAGCCCCCCACACCCTCCACACAGCAGAAAATCGGACTGGGCAGTCACTGTGTCTGTTATTTAATCTGATATGTTTCTCCCTCCCCTGGTGTTCCTGTTTCACTACATAGCAACCTCCCAAATGCCTCTATTATTATTAGCAGTGTATGTAGCCCTTGCTCTCACCTCCTCATCTGATTTTAAATAAAACAGCAATACTATTTAGTCAAAGATCTTTTTTTTTTTCCTGAAGCCTAACTCAAGAATACTCTTTCCTTCTTTCTGCTTTTAATTAACTGGTGGTAACTGGTTGGAATTGGGAAATCAAAGATGAAGTCATGGGAAAAGAAAATGAGGAAGATGCCCAGAATTGTTGAGGTCCCAGGGCTGCCACATGTGTAGGAAACAGGGAGGCACCATATCGAGGACAGTGAATCCAGGAACAGACCTAAGTTGGGAGTGTGGGAAAGACAAGTCCTTTACTTTAGAGATGTTAAATTAGAGGCTTGATGTGGCATCCATGGGCTGCTGTATCCTGGTCTTCTGAATTCCATCCTTGGAGCTCTGAGGAAATGTCGGGGCAAAAGGTACAGATGGAGGACTAATTGAGTGGTTAACTTTGGTCATAACAGAAAAAGCTATTGTTCTAGGAGAACACTGGGAAAAAGTGAGTAACTGAGTAACTGAAGTGGTGAGTAAAGAAGGAAAACTAGAAAATAAAAAGAAGGGTCAAGTCAAGAGATTTAAAAAATAATAATAAGAGAGAAAGACCAGATTTTTTCAGAAGTCAAACAACAGAAGGTTTATAGTAAGAAGAGAGTGGACAAAAATGTGAAATAACTCAAGCTGATTAAAGTAAGATAAGTGAGCGGTGGAAAGATGACGGAGGAGTAAGAGGCGGAGATCACCTTCCTCCCCACAGATACACCAGAAATACATCTACATATGGAACAACTCCTACAGAACACCTACTGAATGCTGGCAGAAGACCTCAGACCTCCCAAAAGGCAAGAAACTCCCCACGTATGTGGGTAGGGCAAAAGAAAAAAAAATTAATTAAAAACAGAGACAAAAGAATAGGGACGGCACCTGCACCAGTGGGAGGGAGCTGTGAAGGAGGAAAGGTCTCCACACACTAGGAGCCCCTTCGCGGGCAGAGATTGCGGGAGGCGGAGCGGGGAGCTTCGGAGCCGCGGAGGAGAGCGCAGCAACAGGGGCGCGGAGGGCAAAGCGGAGAGATTCCCGCACAGAGGATCGGCGCCGACCGGCGCTCACCAGCCCGAGAGGCTCGTGTGCTCACCCGCCGGGGGCGGGCGGGGCTGCGAGCTGAGGCTCGGTTTCGGTTTCGGTCGGAGCTCAGGGAGAGGACTGGGGTTGGCGGCTTGAACATAGCCCGAAGGGGTTAGTGCGCCACGGCTAGCCGGGAGGGAGTCCGGGGAAAAGTCTGCACCTGCTGAGGAGGCAAGAGACTTTTTCTTGCCTCTGTGTTTCCTGGTGCGCGAGGAGAGGGGTTTTAAGAGCGCTGCCTAAAGGAACTCCAGAAACGGGCGCGAGCCGCGGCTAAAAGCTCGGAAACCAGAGACGGGCGGGAGACGCTAAGGCTGCTGCTGCCGCCACCAAGGGGCCTGTGTGCGAGCACAGGTCACTATCCACACCCCTCTTCCGGGGAGCCTGTGCAGCCCGCCACTGCCAGGTTCCCGGGATCCAGGGACAAGTTCTCAGGGAGAACACACGGCGGGCCTCAGGCTGGTGCAACGTCATGCCAACTTCTGCCGCCGCAGGCCCGCCCCGCACTCCGTGCCCCTCCCTCCCCCTGGCCTCAGTGCACCAGAGCCCCCGAGTCAGCGGTTCCTTTAACCCCGTCCTGTCTGAGCAAAAAACAGACGCCCTCCAGCAACCTACACGCGGAGGCAGGGCCAAATCGAAAGCTGAGCCCCTGTGAGCTGTGAGAACAAAGAAGAGAAAGGGAAATCTCTCCCAGCAGCCTCAGAAACAGCGGATTAAAGCTACACAATCAATTTGATGTACCCTGCCTCTGTGGAATACATGAATAGACAGCGAATCATCCCAAATTGAGGAGGCGGACTTCTAGAGCAAGATCTATGATTTTTTCCCCTTTTCCTCTTTTTGTGAATGTGTATGTGTATGCTTCTGTGTGAGATCTTGTCTGTATAGGTTTGCTTCCACCATTTGTCCCAGCGTTCTATCCGATCTTTTTTTTTTTTAAATTTTTTTCTTAATAATTAATTTTAATTTAAAGAACTCTATTATACTTTACCTTCTTTCTATCTTTCCTTCCTTCCTTCCCTTTTTGAGACAACGAATCGTCCCAAATTGAGGAGGTGGACTTGGAGAGCAAGTTTTATGATTTTTTCCACTTTACCTCTTTTTGTGAGGGTATATGTGTATGCTTCTATGTAAGATTTTGTCTCTATAACTTTGCTTCCACCATTTGTCCTAAGGTTCTATCCTTCCCTTTTTTTTTTTCTCTAAATAATTATTTTTTTAATTCAATAACTTTATTATACTTTATTTTATTTTACTGTATCTTCTTTCTTTCTGTATTTTTTCCTTCCTTCCCTCATTCCTTCCTTCCTTCCCTCCTCCCTCCCTCCCTCCTTTCTTTCCTTCTTGCCTTCTTCCTTTCTTTTCTTCTTTCTTTCTTTCTTCCTTCCCTCCTTCCTTCCTTCCCTCCTTTCTTTCTTTCTTTCTTTCTTTCTTTCCTATTTCCTCCTACTTCTACTAATTCTCTCTACTTTCTCTCCCTTTTATTCTGAGCCGAGTGGATGAAAGGCTCTTGCTGCTCCAGCCAGGAGTCAGGACTCTGCCTCTGAGGTGGGAGAGCCAACTTCAGAACACTCGTCAAGAAGAGACCTCCCAGCCCCACATAATATCAAACGGCGAAAATCTCCCAGAGATCTCCATCTCAACACCAGCACCCAGCTTCACTCAACGACCAGCAAGCTACAGTGCTGGACAACCTATGCCAACCATATAGCAAAACAGGAACACAACCCCACCCACTAGCAGAGAGGCTGCCTAAAATCATAATAAGTCCACAGACACCCCAAAACACACCACCAGACGTGGACCTGCCCACTAGAGAGACAAGATCTAGCCTCATACACCACAACACAGCCACTAGTCCCCTCCACCAGGAAGCCTACACAACCCACTGAACCAACCTTAGCCACTGGAGACAGACATCAAAAACAACGGGAGCTACGAACTTGCAGCCTGCAAAAAGGTGAACCCAATCACAGTAAGATAAGCAAAATGAGAAGACAGAAAAACACACAGCAGATGAAGGAGCAGGATAAAAACCCACCAGACCTAACAAATGAAGAGGAAATAGGCAGTCTACCTGAAAAAGAGTTCAGAATAATGATAGTAAAGATGATCCAAAATCTTGGAAATAGAATGGACAAAATGCAAGAAGCAGTTAACAAGGACCTAGAAGAAATAAAGATGAAACAGACAATGATGAACAACACAATAAATGAAATGAAAAATACTCTAGATGGGATCAATAGCAGAATAAATGAGGCAGAAGAACGGATAAGTGACCTGGAAGATAAAATAGTGGAAATAACTACTGCAGAGCAGAATAAAGAAAAAAGAATGAAAAGAACTGAGGACAGTCTCAGAGACCTCTGGGACAACATTAAACGCACCAACATTCGAATTATAGGGGTTCCAGAAGAAGAAGAGAAAAAGAAAGGGACTGAGAAAATATTTGAAGAGATTATAGTTGAAAACTTCCCTAATATGGGAAAGGAAATCGTTAATCAAGTCCAGGAAGCACAGAGAGTCCCATACAGGATAAATTCAAGGAGAAATACGCCAAGACACATATTAATCAAACTGTCAAAAACTAAATACAAAGAAAGCATATTAAAAGCAGCAAGGGAAAAACAACAAATAACACACAAGGGAATCCCCATAAGGTTAACAGCTGATCTCTCAGCAGAAACTCTACAAGCCAGAAGGGAGTGGCAGGACATACTGAAAGTGATGAAGGAGAAAAACCTGCAACCAAGATTACTCTACCCAGCAAGGATCTCATTCAGATTTGATGGAGAAATTAAAACCTTTACAGACAAGCAAAAGCTGAGAGAGTTCAGCACCACCAAACCAGCTTTACAACAAATGCTAAAGGAACTTCTCTAGACAAAAACACAAGAGAAGGAAAAGTCCTATAATAACGAACCCAAAACAATTTAGAAAATGGGAATAGGAACATACATATCGATAATTACCTTAAATGTAAATGGACTAAATGCTCCCACCAAAAGACACAGATTGGCTGAATGGATACAAAAACAAGACCCATATATATGCTGTCTACAAGAGACCCACTTCAGACCTAGAGACACATACAGACTGAAAGTAAGGGGATGGAAAAAGATATTCCATGCAAATGGAAACCAAAAGAAAGCTGGAGTAGCAATTCTCATATCAGACAAAATAGACTTTAAAATAAGGACTATCAGAAGAGACAAAGAAGGACACTACATAATGATTAAGGGATCGATCCAAGAAGAAGATATAACAATTGTAAATATTTATGCACCCAACATAGGAGCACCTCAATACATAAGGCAAAAACTAGCAGCCATAAAAGGGGAAATCGACAGTAACACATTCATAGTAGGGGACTTCAACACCACACTTTCACCAATGGACATCATTATTCTGATGTTGATGATAATCATGATAATGATTTAATACAGTCACAAACCTTACCTATTGTGAAACACATTTTTATATAGTCAGTGCATTTAAATAAAAATAAACGGAGTAGGACTCCAAGTGCACATTTTTTGGCAGTGTTTGTCTTACATGTAAGTGAAATTGCTAGTAATTGATATCTCAAGATGGTAAAATGGAAAGCACTCTCTTAGATGCATAGGTATAACTTTTATAGGACTTTAGAAAAACAGCAAATGTTATATCATCATGGATCTAAAGGTACAATCAGCTGCAAAATACCTGATAGATAGCTAAAATTTCTAATGAATCTAGTGATAACTGGAAAGTATTTAAAATACAACAAAATATAATAAAATTTTGAAGAATAAATTTTTAATCATTTCTTTTTCTTAAATCCTGAGTGGTAAAACTACCAGCACAATATTATTTCCTAAGTACATATCTTAGCAATAGAAAAGCAGTAACTACATTTCTGTCATTTTATTGTACCCAAAATACTTTGGAACATACATGTACATTTAAAGGATAGAGCGAGTCTATTGTAAATGGTTCTACAATGAACGTTGGGGGTGCATGTATATGATATTGCTTATATGTGGAATCTAAAAAAATATGGTACAAATGAACTTATTTACAAAACAGAAGTAGAGGCACTAATGTAGGAAATAAGATTATGGTTACTAGGGTGCAAGGGGGGGTGATAAATTGGGAGATTGAGATTGACATATACACACTACTATATATAAAATAGATAACTAATAAGAACCTGTTGTATAGCACAGGGAACTCCACTCAATACTCTGCAATGCCCTATATGGAAAAAAATCTAAAAATAAAAGGAGTGGATATATGTATATGTTATGTATAACTGATTCACTTTGCTGTACACCTGAAACTAACACAACATTGTAAATCAAGTATACGCCAATAAAAATTTTAAAAATAAAGTGTGAAAAAATATGTTGCAGATATTATAAAAAATAAAATAATATAAAATAAAAATTTATTAAAAAAGGTTAGATGAGGGAAACAAGAATAGACTGAGGATCCGCCAAAGGAAAACTATCTTGCAACAGGGACCCAGAATTGCTATCCTTTAAGAATTCACCCTTCAGTCTTTGAGGCTTTGTCTCTCTGAGCCAGGGTTGCAAAGTAACAAAACCTGCATTAAAGCCAATATTTCCATAATTCTCTCTGATCTTTCACAGTTCTATGACTATTTGTTTCCTATCTGACAGATTTGAAACCATCACAATTGGGTCCTTCAAAGAAGGAAGGAATCAGGGTCATACAGTAAAATAACACAGGATGTATTTTGACATCTCTCTCTAGCTTATTACATGCCTTACCCTATCCTAGGCACTTTCACTCATCTGTGAGGGTATTCAAGCTTTGAACAAACAATCATGGGAGGTGAGTCAAACTCATATATAAACCAGCTTCCTCTAATGTAAATTTAATATATCATTAAGACACTGAATAATTTAATAAACATTTAAATCATTGTATACTCAACTCACTTTAGTTAAGATTCAAATTATTTGTCACATAATCAGTGCTACCATTTCTTAAATGTATTTGCATATATGTTTGTGAAACTGTGTTCTTCACAAAACACTTAATGTTGGGCAGTCACGTAGTTTCAGATTCTTGTCTCTAAATGAAGGGATGAAATTATGTAGTTGCTAAAGTCCTAGAGGTCTTCATTCTGGTTATCCATATATGCTGGTCAGTCCAGCTCAAACCAAGAAACCACCACATCTGTAAATGTGGCACAAATATTTTGTGAAGCAATAAACTTCTAATTAAGACAATTTATTTTTTAGATAGAAGGATATAAAAAGTGAGAATAAAGTTACTAAGAAGTGGAAGGAATGTAAGACAGGAAAAGTAAGGTGTCTTAGGTCATGAGGGTAAGTTTATGTGGCTACAGGTCAAGGAATAGAAAATTGATACAGTCTTTCCTATGGGATTAGAGCCCCAGGAATCTTTGAACTCAGTATCATGAGATGACAAAAATAGTAACAACATTATATTTTTAAGTTAGTATCTCTAGCACAGTATAATTATTACTATAATTTGTCCTGCTATATTTGACAGTTTTACATAATTTTAAATTTATTCATTCTCTAAATTAAATGTTGATATATTTTTGTTTTCCTGCCAGACAGAATGCAATTCTCAAAAACTTTCTGAGCCATAGTTTAAGAAAAAAAAATTTTTTTCATTGAATATTTTATTTGGAAGCCCCTCTTTACTTATATATGAGGTACAATGCACTTTATACTTTCATGGATCCCCAGTACATGAGAGAAATCCCATTATAGCTGATCTGTTTGCCCAGATTACAATGAAAATAATAAAGCATGATGGAGAACAGTATGTCTTTTTCATGGCTGAGTGCCTAGCAGAGTACCTTGTACATAGCACAACAATAAATAGATGGATGTTTAACTGATTAATTGAGTTATCTGTAATATACTATATATTAAGCAGATAAAGCATGGAAGGACAAACTCTCTGCAAACATTACTTTGTGAAATTATCATTAGCATATTTGCAAAGCAGAAATAGAGACACAGACGTAGAGAATAAAAGTATGGATACCAAGGGAGAAAAGGAGGGGTGGGATGAATTGGAGATTGAGATTGACATATATACACTATTGATACCATATATAAAATAGATAACTAATGAGAACATACTGTATACCACAGGGAACTCTACTCAGTACTCTGTAGTGACCTAAATGGGAAGGAAATACAAAAAAGAGGGGATATATATATATATACATATAGCTGGTTCACTTTGCTGTACAGTAGAAGCTAACACAACACTGTAAAGCAACTATACTCTAATTAAAAAAGTAAATACATTTTTAAAAATGAGGAAATAAGATCCACTCCCCTCAAAAAAAACCAAACTTAACAAATGGCCCCTTTAGGTAGTATTCTTCTGCATTGTGTATGGAGAAAAGTCAAGTTTCTCAGTTCCTGATGTTTCATATCAAGTAAGTGACATGTTTTACAATCTACCTGGGGTTTTGTTTTAATGAGGCATGGTAAGATGACACATATGCAGAGGTCAATGTCATTAAATGAAGGATTTATTGTTTACAGTTCCAAGATAATGGGGTCCACTACCTCCCATCGAACCACACAGGAAGCACCAGTCTTGGTCAAGAGACAGAAGACATGGTTCCCTGGAGAGAAATGGGCAACACAAGGTAAGCCCTGAGTAGGTCTGGGATTGGATCATTTAGATAATTTTGGTGGGCTCTGGGATATAAGGTCTGTGTCTAGCTGTCTGCTCTCTGACCCTGGGGTGCTTTGGGGAAGGGAGAATATTGGTTTGGTATGTGCTTTAGATAAAGGTGGTGGTTTGGGGTAAGGGTTCTGGATTGGTTGGTTTGTATGTGAAATATGTACTCACAGGCAAATTGCTCACTATCTCCAGGAATTAGCTGCCCTGGGAGGGGCTGTCCCTCCTCCTGCTCCAGGTACTCAAAGACCCATGGTATCAATGCATTACAAAATTTAAAAAAAATGACTAATAGCAAGAGTTCAGACATATCTTAGGAAACTTACACTCATTTCCTGGTTTTTCCTTATTAGTTTTAGGTTGGGTACATTATTTAACTCAGTACATCACAAATAAAACATAGAAAAGGATTTGGCTTATATATCAATAAATACATGGTTGTTTTGATGAACAAAGTTGGATATTGAATGTGAAAATATCTTATCTTCTGACTGAAATATATTCATTGTTTTGTACAAAGCAATCCTTTGTGCCAGGGTCTACTTCAGTTAAGGTATAAAGCTTTTTTTTATCTTTTCTTAGCACATTACTCTCTTACACTAGGCACTATTAATAGAGAAAATGAGAAATTATCAAGAATTTTTTTTGGGGGGGCTTCCAATTTCTCATCTGGCATGAGAGGAATGTGGTAGTTATCACTCTTGTTCACTCAGCAAGATAAAAGCTGGATGAGGGCTTCCCTGGTGGCGCAGTGGTTGAGAGTCCGCCTGCCGATGCAGGGGACACGGGTTCGTGCCCCGGTCCGGGAAGATCTCACATGCCATGGAGCGGCTGGGCCCATGAGCCATGGCCGCTGGGCCTGCGCGTCTGGAGGCTGTGCTCTGCAACGGGAGAGGCCACAACAGTGAGAGGCCCATGTACGGCAAGATGAACTGAAATCAACAACTCTTCTTAGATCCATAAAAAATTTGAGGTTATCAAATAATTGATGATACTTTGAGAATAATCAAATAACTTGAGAGCAAAATGCTGTCCCCAAAATTGGAGAGACAGACAGGCAGAAAGAGAATCACAACTTACCAGGAGGAAAGCTCAGGAGCAGAAGACTCTGCAGGAACTGCTTCTGGGGTAGGAAAACCTAAACTGTAATTGACAAATTGATGGAGACTTACAGTGGACAAGTGTAAGAGCTAAAACCTCCAGATGGGTCCAGGTTTAGTGGGGATCCCACAGTTTTGTGAGTTTTACCTCCAGGAACCTTACAAGGTTCTCACAACGAAGACCAGAGAAAAATTTTCCATGCACTGGCATTCCAAAATAGCCATATTGAAATATGCTTAGACTGACATTCCATTTTTAGCAAGGGCTGCTTTCAACAGAGCCTAACCAACTGGGGCTTTACTAGAATCTTACCTAGGTGGGGATATGGAAATTCTCAACTCCAGTTTGCATTTAGCCTTCAATGTGGGGGAAGGGAAATAGCCAACTACAGCCAGCTGTCACCTTCTACGTGGGGGAAATAAACTCAGGCCCCACTAGCCTTCCCCTCTCACTTAGGAGTGGGTGGTCGGAAACTGAGAAGCACTTGTGAAGGTCACAGTTTAGAGTCACATGTTCACTCTAAGACTAAGACCTATTATAATTATAGGAATTAGAATTCTTCCCTTCCTACAGTAGCTTACCACCACCACAATGGGATCTCTGTGTAGTAACAAGGGAACACAACTGAAAGAATTGCACATCTCAGACCTTATTTAAGAAGCCTCTAGGGAACCTCAAACACAACAGGTGAGACACATACAAGGAAACCACAGGAAATTTTAGCCTCTGATACCTGTAGCTATAGTAAAGAGCAAATACAGTCTAACCTCCAGCCACATAAATGTAAAAGGTTACAATACAGGTCTATTTGCCTAAGTTCTTTTTACCCAGAACATCATGTCTAGATTGCAACAAAAAATTACAAAGCACACTAACAGACAAAAAACATAGTTTGAAAAGACAGGGTAAGCATCAGAATCAGACTCAGATATGGCAGAGATGTCCAAAATTATAAGATGGAGAATTTAAAACAACTATGATTAATGTGGTAAGAGCTCTAATAGCAGCAGTGGAGAAAACTGCAAAAACTATGAAACAGATGGGTCAACAGAGAGATGAAAACTCTAAGAAGGAACCAAAAGGTATTCTAGAGATCAAAAGCAGTGTAACAGAAATAAAGAATGCCTTGATAGGGCTTCCCTGGTGGCTCAATGGTTGAGAGTCTGCCTGCCGATGCAGGGGACACGGGTTCATGCCCCGGCCCGCCGGGAAGATTCCACATGGTGCGGAGTGGCTTAGCCCGTGAGCCATGGCCACTGAGCTTGCACGTCTGGAGCCTGTGCTCTGCAATGGCAGAGGCCACAACAGTCAGAGGTCTGCGTACCGAAAAAAAAAAAATAATAGAATGCCTTGATGGACTGATTAATAGTCTGTACACAGCTGAAGGAAAAAATAATGAGTTTGAAATAATGTCAATAGAAAATTCTAAACTTGCAGTGAAAAGAGAAAGAATTAAAATGGCAGAACAATATAGACTAGAACTAAGGTATAATTACAAAAAGTGTGACATACACATAATGGGAATGCCAAGAGGAGAAGAAAGGAGAAAATATTTGGAGTAATAATGACTGAGAATTTTCATACCAGGCCACAGATCCAGGAAGGTTAGAGAACATCAAGCAGGATAAATACTAAAACATCTACATCCAGTTACTTTATATTCAAGCTGCAGAAAAACAGACAAAGAGAAAATCTTGAAAGAAGGTGAGGGAGGGGAACACCTTACCTATACAGGAGTAAGGTTAAGAATTGCATTGGACTTGTCTTCAGAAACCATGCAAGCAGGAAGAGAGTGGAGTGAAATATTTAGTGTTGAAAGCAGAAAAGTCACCAACCTAGAATTCTGTATCCAGTGAAATTAGCCTTTAAAAGTGAAACAGAAAATGCCTTCCCAGACAAGAGAAAAATGAGGGAATTTGTCTCCAGTAGGTCTGCCTTGCAAGCAATGACAGGAACTTTTACAGAAAGAAGGAAATTTGCATAAGTTAGAAATTTGGATCTACATAACTAAAAAAAAAGAGAGTATTGGAGAAAAAATAAAAGAGGTGAAATAAAATATTTTACTTTTTTTATTTTTAATTGATCTGATAACTATTCACAATAATAATAGAAACAATGTACTCAGTGATTCTAGCTTATGGAAAATGAAACAAATAACAGCACTGTTATAAGGGATAGGAAGGAAGAACTGGGAACACTATTATAAGATACCTTCACTAGCCAAAGAAGTGGATTAGTGCTATTTGAGAGAGGACTTGGATTAATTATAAATGTACACTACAAATTCTTGAGCAATCAATAAAATAAAGAAGTATAATTTATAAGCTAAGAGAGAAGAAAAATGAAATCACATCAAATACTCAATTACAAAGAGAAAAGACAAGGAAAGAGGGGAATACAAAATGGAAACAAAGAACATCATCAACAAATAAAAAACAGTGACAAATATGATAGATATTAATTCAACTATATTCATAATCACTTTAAACATCAATGATCACCAGTTAAAAGATAGAAGCTATCAGAGTGGACAAAAATAGAAACAAACAAAAAAAAATACCAAAAAAACAAGATCCAACTATATATTGTCACAATAAACACAAATTGGTTAAAAGTAAAAGTATGGGGAAAAATTAATTTACCAGGTTCAATCAAAAGAATTTGTCTATTAAGTATAGACAAAGCAAACTTCAGAGCAAGAAAATTCATCAGGGATAATGTTGGATAATGATAAAGAGGTCAATTTTCAGAGCAGCAAAATGTGTGAGGCAAAAACTACAAGAAGTACATCACACTATCATATTTGGAGACTTCTCTGAAATGGACAGATCCAGCAGAAAGAGGATCAGTAAGGCCATAGCTGAACTCAACACCACCAACTAACTGGATATAATTGACGCATCTAGACTATTTCATCCAACAACAGTAGGATACACAGTTTTCTCAAGCTCACATGGAACACTCACCAACATAGAGGGTATTATTGCCTATACACCACAAATTAACAAATTTGAAAGAATAGAAATTATGTAAGTATGCTCTCAGACCACAATAAAAATAAACTACAAATAAATAACAGAGAGATAGCTGGAAAACCTCAAAATACATGGAGATTAACCAACACACTTCTAAATAATACATGGATTAAAGAACAATTATCAGGAGAAATGAAAAACAATATTTCAAACTCAATAAAAATGAAAATACAGCTTATTTAAATAAGTGGAATGCAGTAAAAGCAGTGCTTAGACTAGGGAAATTTATAGCATTGAAAGCAAATGTTAGAAAATAATGTATGTACTTGGAAATTACTTGCTAAAGCCTTGAGATTTTAATATTTTCTATGACTCTATCTGATCAGATCTGAGAGAATCTTCTTTGAGCCATTTTAATTGGCAAGGTCTACATCAATCAGTCAAGAACGTGCTTAGGTAATGTGTGATGTCTCATAATCCAAAGTGATTTTTCATTTATCAGGAAAATCAGGAAATTCAGGATGGCATTCATCCAGCAATACTAACAGTCCCACAGAAGCTGAGTGGCTGCCAGTACCCAGCACTTCACTCAAGCTCCCGGAGCTCTCAGATGTGTTGCTGCCCCTGGTATTCTGACCACAGCATGACAAGACCATCTTTCTACACAGCTATGATTCTTTCTTTGACAACAATAAATCAAAGTTTCACATAATGAAGACCATTGGCAGGTAATTTTCTTCTCCCTGATATTCTGTAATTGTCTACAATTAATCAGGTAAAAGCAGTGCCTACATTTTAATCTAATAAACATAGAAAATGTGTTGCTGACCCCCAATTTCGTTTGACTGGCAGTAGGCATAGAACAGGAACCTTGTAACCTGAGAATGCCTTGGGACCAGGAACTTCTTGTTTCCTTGAAGTTGAAAGAAACAAGAAGTCTACATCTGGGTCCAGTTGAACAGATGGGTAAGCAAGATATTCATTAGGGTGATTGACAGAAACTGGAGCTTATTTGCTGGTTCAATGTCCTTGACCTATAGGCTGGGGGCATTGGGAGGAAGCAGCTGCATATAAATATAGAGAAGACTGGTATTAAGATTCCCACTTCACAAAGGAGACACAGGCACATCTCAGATCCAAATGCAGGCCTCTTTGACTGTTGTTCTTTCACTGTCATATTTCTGAACAGATGTTCATGTTGCTTCATCATCACTCCCTCCCAGCTCTCTCATCACCCCCATGGAGAGGTCATTTGGTAAAACAAGAGCTTCCTTCACATCCCACTGGACAGGTAATCCTCAGGACCTCACCAGGCTCAGAACTCTCACAGGACCTACAGTTTGAAGAGCCAAACAAAACAAAACTGTGCTAATTAGAAAGCAAAACATACATAAAGACAAGTCATTTTCTGCAAGCACTTTTGAGCAATTGCCCAAATCAGCATATTTGGTCTCTGTACTGGGGTGGAATCCTGTAAATTCTGTGCTTATTTTAGACATTCCTTCTTCAAAACCTCATTTTCCATTTTCACCAGTAAAGAGTAATTTGAATTTTACTAGCTATTGCATGCTATTTTAAGATTAGCAATATACTTTAAGAACAAGGAAGTTAGAATCTGTTTTCTTGTGCTTATCTAAAGCAACTTACTTTCTTTTACTTCAGAGGTAGGAAATTATTCTTTATAGCCTGGAATATCACCAACTCCAAAGCATAAACTATTATACTCAACCGAATACTGCATTTCTTATTTCTGTATTATTTTCTGTAGAAAAAATGACATTGATCTAGTATAAAGCTATCATTTTATGATTAATATAAAATATAATGAAGATATCAGAGCTCAATAATTTATTAACACATTTAAAAGTCTGTATTGCAGTTGATATTCTTCTAGATTTAAATTTCCAGTATATATTTACTTTTTTCTTTTTAAATATAGGTCTAACAATCTTTTTGCAACTTGTGTAGTACAGAAATTGATAGAATATTTTCCTGTATCTTTATGTGATAACAGGCTTGTAACAGACATGAGTACTACAAGCTTAGAAAGCAGGCAATCCTTTTATTTTTATGAGACACTAGTTGAACTTGAGAGTTTCTATATGGATCTCCCAGTTATGATTTGTTTGAGAGCTATACTTATAAAAGGACAAGTGTAAAAGGGATTTGAGGTTTTCATGAAATGCCACATGTTCTATTTCTTTACGCCCAAATCTTTTAAACAAAAGTCTAATTTCTAAAAACTATTGAAATTGTGTGTTGTGTGTTTATAGATGGGTCTATTAAATTTTTAAAAAAATCTGTAAGTCTGTGACAATTAAAACTTACCAACTTTCTTAGGAAACAATTTTAGCATTAGGTAAATGTCAGGTAAAATAGTCTACGTAAATACAATTAATATTTTACATAAACATGTTTAATCATAGTTTTTATAGAAAATATTTATTTTTAAAATTTATTCAGTTCAGCCAAGATTTGCCATGATACGTTTCTGAAAATATTTTTGAACAATTGGAAAATCCTATCTTCACTAAGCAGTTTGAAAGAATATTATTTAACATTAACTGGAAATTGATTTTTAAAATTATGTTAATAGTATATTTTAACTGTTTTTACATCTAAAAACTTACCTCAGTGTGTGATGTTTGAATATTCTTTTCAACAATAATTGGGTTTGCTTTTAAAAATATAATTTAATCTTGACACAAAAATCATACAGATGTTATTTAATTCATAATGTATTTGCATTTGGAAACAAAGACATGTGCATGGCATTCCATAATTCCATATATGTGTTACGTGTGTTTCTAGCATATATATAAAATTTTATCCTGGTGCTAAATGCTGAGAAGAAAAAAAGTTAAGATAAATAGTAATAAATAGTGTGCCAGGCAAAAGGGAATAATAAATACCAGGAAGACAAAACAGTAAAAAAGAAGTTGAATATTTCCCATGATCACTAATGGGATGTTACCAAATTTTATTTTTTGAAGAAAATCTTGTCTTTACCCAGCCAATCTTAATCTCACTCTATTCAGAAATGATAGAGGCTTTTAGTTAGTCAAGAACTTTTCTTAATTCATCAAATTCCATAAGATGTCACTGATTACCAAGTCAGATGCTGGTTATGGAAAATGCAATGCTTCAGTAGCATTGGTGTGTATTAGGTGGTATAACTTTGAGCTCTTTTCTCTCAATCTCTCTCTCTCCCTACACATACCCATTTAAACTCAATGGAGAATTTCTCTTTTGAAATGAGATTAAGCTAGACCATTAACAAAGCTCTATTTTTTATTTTGATATTAGTAATTTTTTTCTTTTTTTCTTGATTAGCATAGATAGATGTTTAGCAATTGTATTGATCTTCTCAAAAACCAGCTTTTGGTTACATTGATTTTCTTTGTAGTTTGTAGGTACCTGTGTCATATTCAATTGATTTCTGCTGTAATTTTTGTTAATCCTTTTAATCTACTTGCTTTATTCATAAATTTCCCTACTTTCTCTACCCTAAAGTGGAAGCTTTTGTTATTGACTTTAGATTTCTATGTTTAGAATATACATATTTATTGTTATATTTGCTTCTAAGAATTAATTTCACTGCATCCCATAAATTTTAATGTTATTTTTTAATTTAGCTCAAAATATTTTAATTGTTCTTGAGAATTATTCCATGACACATGTGTTTTATAGAAAGGAGTTGTTTAATTTCTAAATATTTGAAGATTTTTCAGCTATATTCCTGTTATTGATTTCTCATTTAATGCCACTACAGTCTAAAAACATATTTTTTATTATTTTTTAATTTGTTAAGGTATGCTTTATGGTCCATAATGCAGTCTTTCTTGGTGGAAGTTCCATGCAACCTTGAGAAAAATGTGTGTTCTGGTGTCTCTGGATGAATTAGTCTACAAATGTCAACAACATCCAGCTGATTGATAGTCTTGTTCAAGGCAACTATATACGTACCATTTCCCTTTGCTTTATATATCATTATTGAAAGAAGGGTGCTTCAAATATTCAACTATAATAGATTTCCCCATTATTTCCTTTCAGTTCTATCTACTTTTGTCTTATATGTTTTGACACTCTTTTAAGTTTATACACATTTAAGATTGTTTTGTCTTCTCTAAGAACTGACCACTTAATCATTATGTAATGCCCTATTTCATCTCTGATAATTTTCCTTTTTCTGAAGACATCTTTGTCAAAAAATAAAATAGCAACCCCAGCTTTCTTTTGATACAATTGGGTCCAGTTTTTTGTTTGTTTGTTTCTGTTTTTCTTTAATTCATTCTAATAATATCTGTCCTTTAATTGGTGAATTTATATCATTCATATGTAAAACAATTATCAATAGAGTTGGATTAATAGTCACCATGTGTGTAATTGTTTTCTATTTGTAGCACTTGTTCTTTTTTAAATTGTCCTCTTTTTCTGACTTTTGGTTTTAATTAAACATTTTCTATGATTTCATTTTATCTCTTCACTTAGCATATTCACTTTAACTGCTGAATGTCTGCCTTAGAGATTCTAATATACTTTTTAAATTAATATAAGTCCCCCTTCAAATAACAATATACTGCTTCATTTGTTTGCAGGTACCTTACCAGAGAATATTCTCTGTTCCTCCCACCTGTACTTTAGGATGTCAGTGTCATTCACTTTACTTATCCATGTGCTGTAAGGGTCCAATGCACCGTTACTACTATTACCTTGGTAAAACAGTTAAATTCAGATAAGTTAATAAGAAAAATAAAATATTCTATTTTACACGTATGCCTTTTTTTTTTTTTTTTTGCGGTACGCAGGCCTCTCTCACTGTTGTGGCCTCTCCCGTTGTGGAACACAGGCTGCGGATGCGCAGGCTCGGTGGCCGTGGCTCACACACCCAGCAGCTCTGCAGCATGTGGAATCTTCCCGGATTGGGGCACGAACCCGTGTCCGCTGCATCGGCAGGCAGACTCTTAACCACTGCGCCACCCGGGAAGCCCACATATGTCTTTTTGATGCTCTTCCTTTCATTACGAAGATTGACTTTCTGACCTATATCATTTTTTCTTCTCCATGAATATCTTTTAGTATTTCTTGTAGGGCATTTCTGCTCATGAAGATTTTTTTTTTTCTTTTTTCTTTTTGAAGGATAGTTTTGCTGGATACAGTATTCTAGATTTGCAGGTGTTTTTCTTACCACAATTTAAAGATTTCACTCTATTCTTATTTTCTTATTTTGCTCGTATGGTTTGTGACTAAAAGTTTAATGTAATTTTTATCTTTATTTTGCAGTAGTTTTAGTTTTTTTTTTTTTTTTTCTGGCTTTTTTCAAGATTTTGTCTTTGTCTTTGATTACCTACAGTCTGAAAAGGATGTGTAGACATGCCTAGACATTGGTTTTATATATCTCTCCATGTTCTCTGAGCTTTGGGGATCTGTGATTTAATGTCTCTCACCAATTTTGGAAAATTCTCAGACATTATTGATTCAAATATAAAGACATTCTTCATTTCTGTTACAGTATTTTTGATGTCTAGCATTTGCTTCAGATTCTTTCTTAGAGTTACCATCTCTTTCACTTGATTAATCATTTTTTATTCAATTTCCCACTTATTTCATAAGAGTTCTTAGAATATTAAACATAGTTGTTCATAATTCCCAATCTGAAAATTACTACATGTCTGCCATATTTGATTTTGGTTCTGCTGTGTGCCAGGTCTTCTCCATGGTGGTCTCTGGGAGGGGTCTGACCCAACTTTGCTTTCCTGTTAAAGTAATAAACAAGGCTTACAGTTGCTTAAAGAGTCAAGTGTTACTTGAGAATATATCTTTGTCAACTGCATTGTTCATTGAGATTTATCTCTCCTAGAGAAATATTGACTATGGGAAGACAGACCAGTGTCTGATTGCTTGATTTGAGGCTCTTTTTCTTAGAATCAGCTCCATCAGTTCATTCATCATTCACCTGGGGACATTTGTGAGATGCTAACAAACTGAAAAGAGTAGCCTACATGCCAGAACATCACCAAACTGGAGCACTCCTCCCAGTGTCAACCACATCCATTCTGAATGATGGAGCCAGACAGGACTCTGGGAGGTGGCTGCTGCCCTGCTTGCTTGAGCAATGTTATAAAATCTTTATAAGATCTATGGCTCACTGAATAAGGATATGCCAGATATAGATAATTTATACAGATTACCAGAAATCCTCAGGATTAGCATCAAGGCTAGCCTGACAGAGGAGGAAACTATAGCTCATTTAAGTATATATTTTCAACACATACTAGTTAAGAGACAGTGACAAATCTTAGATTCAAATTAGATTTGTGATTTTCTGAGTTCAGAGTTAATAATAGTTTCATGTCATAATTTATATTTGTATCAATTACCATGTGAGCATAGCCAGCCACTTCAGCAGAATGAGGGAGGAAACCAATGTTTACCTGTTCACAAGCCAGGAGTCTGTACACTAGGATATTGTCTCTGAAAAATAAATGATGTGTCTAAAAGTAGGCTGTGTAGAATCTCCTAATTCCTGAGAAGCTAAATGAAGAAGGCAGATCTCCATGCAACATGGCCAAAAATAAAATAAAAGGGAAAATGTCTCTGAATAATAAATAATAACATACTGGAAATTCAAGTTGACAGGAAAATTCCTAATTAAAAACTTACAGCCATGCACAGTATTCAAGCCAAATCTCAAGGAATTAAAAAAAGTTAATTTAACTCTTGAAAAACACTGGAATAAAGTACATACAAAGTTCTAATTGTGTTAGGTAATATATCAAACAAATACTTTTTCTCTGGTATTTCAAAATGTATGATACAGATGAACCAGTTTGAAAGGCAGAAATAGAGACACAGATGTAGAGAACAAACGTATGGACACCAAGGGGGGAACACGGGTGATGGGGGTGTGGGGTGAATTGGGAGATTGGGATTGACATATATATACTAATATGTATAAAATAAATAAGTAATAAGAACCTGCTGTATAAAAAATAATTTAAATTAAATTAAACAAAAAAACAAAGTCAAGAAGTATTTTCAAATCATGAATACATAAAAAAAACCTCTTTTACTGTTACATGAAAAGAAAAATGTATGAGAAATCTTTGTACAGTAAAACACTGCAAAAGTATTTCTGCTATTTTGTCCACTGCATTTCTTGGTTCCCTGGGGTATTGGAGTTATGCATAAGCAATTTTTTGAGAAAAAGATACGTTGAGAAGATTTCACTTTTAATTCTAGTAAGAAAAATAGATGAGGTTTTTGAAGAAAGTACCAAATGATACACATAGTTTAAAAAACTTATTTAAATCTTACTCTAGAAGAAAATTTTAAAATGAATGGTAGAAATTCAGGAAGATTGAGAAAGAGAGGAAACATATTAGGAGTTAATTACTTATTTTATCTGTGTGCTTGAATTTATTATACCTTATTTTAATAGATAAACACATATTTAACTAGAACAATACTCTCTAAGAAGTTGCTAATTATATAAACATATAAAAATCTGAACCTTATATTGTATATAGCCACTATGGAAATAAACAATGATTTCATGGCTAATTGCAGGGACTCTAATTTGTAATTTGTTAAGGAATGTACCAGGAATTATCACTGTATCCATCAGCTATTACTGAATAACCAAAACATACTAATGGGTTAAAATGATGACTATTTTATCTGCTATTTTATGATCCTGTGATTCAGCGGTTTGGGCGAGGATAATCTGAGTGGCTCTTTGCTGGTCTGCCTGGGGTCACTCATTCAGCTGCAACCACCTTTTAAATGAACTTGGGTTAAATGATCCTACATGGCATCACTCACAGGTCTGTAGTTTGGTGCTGTCACCTGACTCTCTGACTCTCCACATAGTCTCATCCTTAGAAGGCTAAACCAGATTTCTTCATGCCCTGCTACCATGTTCCAGGAGGGGAGAGAAGATTTAAGTCCTTTGAGACCAAGGTTCA